>NW_027526415.1:1145335-1173947 GCF_048455015.1 Haemaphysalis longicornis | reverse complement strand
TTTCTTGCTTTATCGTTCCTTCTCGCGGTATACTCCTACCATCCACTCCCAGTCTTGCAGAGGGGCTCAAAAGCTGGCTTCGCCACAGGATTCACTGAAAAAAAAAAAAAAAAAAAAGTACTGACCGCTGCGCCAAGGTTCCCCCCTCCCTTCCCTTCCCACGTCTTCCCTTTGCCGTTCTTTCCTATTTACCCGGGCGCCCTCCATTTCCGAAGCGTTGATTGGAGTGGCCTGAACAATCAACTGGCACAGAGAAGGGCAGGTCCTCTGCAAGTTCGTGTGCTTCGGCTTTAATCAGGGCGCCAGCTTTTTTGCTTCAATTACCGATATGTTTTTTTTTAAACACTTCTCTCTCTCTCTCTCTAAAAAAAGGCGGGTTCTGGGCGTTGGGCATATTGAGCTCCTTTTCTCTGTGTATTTCTTCGTTCACGCCGTTGTTATTTTACTCTGCATAATTCCGCCTGGCGTCTTTTCCTCACCCATTCATAATATTTGGCTTCTTACGCATGCCCGCCACGGTCTCCTCTTTCCTCTGCGCTTCCCTCACGCTCGTCCTGCTCTTCCGCCGCATTGTCGCACATTTTAGACGGAGCACGTTCGTTGACTTGCTGCCGCACGGACGACGGGAAGCTTCCGGTTCGCCCTCGCTGACGTTAATTTGAATATCGCCGGGTTGGGATTTTTCAATGTGCCCTCTCTCTCTCTCTCTCTCCTCTCTCTCTCTCTCTCTCTCTCTCTCTCTCTCTCTCTCTCTCTCTCTCTCTCTCTCTCTCTCTCTCTCTGTCTCTCTCTCTCTCTCTCTCTCTCTCTCCTCTCTCTCTCTCTCTCTCTCTCTGTCTCTCTCTCTCTCTGTCTCTCTCTCTCTCATTTCTTTTTGAGTCGCTGGCATTCCTCTGACGTTCTTCGTGCGGAAGCGAGTTCGTACATTTCTGAGCTGCCATGGCCCTTGCTCCCGCCCCCTAGGGGCAAAATTAGGTTCCACTCCGTGCCGTGCGATTAGTGGGCTGCGTTAATTTCGTTAGCAACGATATTTTAGCCCGGTAGCGTTAGCTCTGCAAGTCTTCGCTCCGAGTTCCGCATA
Organism: Haemaphysalis longicornis; assembly: GCF_048455015.1. Taxonomy (NCBI): domain Eukaryota; kingdom Metazoa; phylum Arthropoda; class Arachnida; order Ixodida; family Ixodidae; genus Haemaphysalis; species Haemaphysalis longicornis. The sequence continues at coordinate 1,172,866 of NW_027526415.1, read as the reverse complement.
GCCACACAAATTAACGCAAAGGCGCACTTCGAGAAGCCGTGAATGTCCGTCTAACTGTCGGGCAAAACAAAATATACCACTTTTTTTAATTTGAAAGAACCAGGCCTAAGTACCTCGCTCAGCTCTATAACATCCACGAAAGACGTTTTTCAGCGAAAAAAAAAAAAAAGAGCGAGGGGTATTGAAAAACATTTAAATTCGCGCTACGGTGACGTGTTGTGGGAAGTAGTGACGTCATGTGCACCAGCAAACATTATTTTCACTGTTATAACCGCACATTAGCACCGAAGAGATGCGGTTAATCGCAAATGGAGGCCCCACTACAATCGTCCAATCATGTGTCTTAGCGATGGTTTATCTCGGCTGCCGCAAATCGCACAAAGAAGATTCTGTGACGTCATAAATAGTTTCCGGAAAGTTACTACGAAGTCGCCACTGCTTCACATGTTTTCTTTGATATCTCCATTATCTGTTCGAAGTTTGCGATAGAATTGGTATCGTTAGTATCAGGAGAAAGCAGTCTTTGTAATGAATCAAACTTGTGTTTTGTCTTCATGGCCTCTTAAACTTATCGTTGCCAAGAACTGAAATGACCGGGTCAGCTTGTTCATCGCTAGCGGTCGCGTTCTGAAGTAAACAAATCTTGTTCCGCAGGCGGAGTAACACGCGTTAGCCTAGTGCCTCCGGTGCTCACGCCATATGGCATGCCGGCTGCACGTGACGCCGCTTTAGGCGAACAGGTGCACCGCACCCCAGCCACAGAGAACTAGGATTCTGGGAAGCTGTGGCGTTAAGGGTGGCCAGTTTTGCGTGCCAAAGTAGTTCTGGCCAAATAAAAAGAAACGAAATAAAAGAAACAGACGGAAAGACTATGTTGCAGCGGAATTGTCTCTAATTTAAAGTTTCGGTAGAGGAAAGTTCCTATAATACTTTCGCCTTCAAAGCACGTAAGCTGACTTCAGTTCCACAAGGAGTTTTACTATTACTGTGGCTTGTAATGGTCCTGAATTAGTCGCTGATCGCAGGTATATTAGCCCTTTCCGCGTGTTGATGACTATGGGCATATCTGCTTTATGCCATTAGACCTCGCACATCTCCCACTGTTTTTGAAGGGTGAGCTACAGTGGCCGAGGTTGAGCAGTTTCGCGTGGCTCCTGGAGAGCCGTGCTGCGCATGCGCGAGGAGCAATGACGTCACACGGCGCACAGAACGTTGCTCGCTGCCCGGCGTCTCTCACACACCTCACGCGCCCAGCGTCTTCGCTGACCTCCGTTCCGCACGTGGCGGCCCGGTCCACTTGATGATCGTGCGAGAGGCGGCCAGGTGTGGAACCGATGGCTCGTGCGTCGCAGCAACACCGGCGCCCGCCTGTGGAACAATCTTAGCTCTGGGGCGATTGGTGACGCTGCGCCGGAGTCGCTGTATAAATATACGTGTGACATAATGCGTATAGCGTGTGTGGGTCATTGAAGCAGCAGTAAGCATGATAATCAAGCTAATCCCAGACAACCAGGAAAGCTAAGAATAACCAACTGAACCTTAGCTCACGCTACGTATATCCTGGCATAGCCGAGCTAAGCCATTGCTAATTTTTCGTCTTCCTCGGGGACTATGACCGGCGCATTCCATGCGTCGTGTGAGGCGTGTACACGTACACGAGCGCTTCATGAGGCGTGCGAGAGACGCCGCGTTGCGGACTTGTGAGGCCGGAGCAAGGCGTGCGCAGCGGCCCGAGCCTCAAGTTCGCGAAGGAGGGGAACGAGGGTGTTACGCATTCTTAAAAATCCCCCATGGATCCTCAGTCGACGTTTATCGTTTTTTCTTTCCCCTTTTATCCGAATTTGCGATGCTGGCTCCGACAAAAGAAGTTTAGCGGAGCGGAAGCGACTTCTCTCGCTTGATGTCACTGGAAGGCCTATACCATGATAGCGCGCCTCGCCTTACGCAAGGCCAAAAGCTGAACAGTGTACAAAAATGCAACCAATGTTGGTCCGAGGGTCTGAAGAAGACCCTGTTGTTTAGAAACATCGGAACACATAATCGTTTGTGTAAGTCGTCTAGCGAAAACAATGCGTAAACAAAAACAGTTACTTAGAAATCCGCGATGTGCGTTATTGTACGGATAGAGCCAAATCACATCGACGCTGGCGCGCTTCGCCGAGTCTGGTGCATTCTAGCTCTTCTGAAAAACGCTTTGTGCAGTCTCCTTCCGCTGTACGCGCTTTGACGCTCGACTCCCTTCTTCGATCCGGCATTCGGCTCAGTCGTGACATTTTTTATCTGGGTGATATTTGTATCCTGCTTGCCTTCGAATTTTCTGCGATTTACTCTGTTAAAGGGACACTGAAGTGATATGTAAACATTGCGGGATTACTAGCGCAAATTGTAGTCCGGAGTCCCCAGGCCATGTTTCGACCACTCTAGGCGCGTTTACGCGATTTTATTTAGTAGAAAAACTAATTCGAAAACGCTGTCCTCCTCTCTTTACGCTCGCCCATTTTCTGTGGCGTTTTCGTGTGACGTCAGGAGGGGATGAGCTGGCAATTGGCTGCGCCACGGCTGCGCTACTGCACGGCTCCCCGGCCGACAGAGTCAGTCGGCCCAGCGTTTCGTCCGCCGGCCGCCGGCGGGTCGTCGCAATCAAGGAGGTTAAAAAAAAAAAATGCTTGGTCGCAATTCGTTCGCTTAGTTGAAACGAAGCCAGGACACGTTTGTGAATGGAAGAATGTGCCTTTCTTTACTTAATTTGTTTGTACACTGTATCTAGCTCCAAGTCAAGGTCGCTTCACACAAGCGCTGCACATGCGACGCTTCGCTGACTGGTACGCCAGTAGGAAAATATAAGGCCTCTTGAAGGCGGGAGAAGAGTCAGCGAAGTCTATATAGGTACTAAGCAAATAAAATCAACTGATATTTTTACCGTACAGCGTAAAACTAGGCGCGGGAAGCACTTTTTTGCGCTGGGCGAACAAGCACAGCGGTCAGCAGCACGACTACGCATCTGCGAACGCTTTTCCGTCTACGAAATGCAATTGCTAGACGTGAGCTACTGTGGAAACTCGGGCGACGCTTACTGCACGATCGCAGTACAACAAATAGTCACCTAAGCGGCTTGAAACGCCAAAACTAAATAAAAGTGTAAACCGGTTGTACAATATATACCCTATATTAGCAGGCATTCTCGTCCCGCTCCGTAGCCTAGCAGTCTGGTGCGCTAGGAATACACGGCAAATATTTTGCGAGTCACGAGTTCGAATCCCGCGGGTACGTGCTTTTTTTTTTTTGTAAGTTAACTTTTTTGTTTTCCGCCGATGTTTTCTATATTGAGTTCACCTTTTTTGGGGCCGCAACGTTCATGGCTACACGAACTAGTTCACAAAACGCGCGCAGGCTGGCACTGGCGGGCTAGCGAGTTCTCGTTGGCGTGCTGTTGCCATAAGCACCGACTGCTTGCAGGCAGTGGGCACAGGCCAGAATGAACAGACCCTTGGCCTGTTGCGAACACGCTTTTTACGATACAGGCATGAGGGAGGCAAGCTCTAAATATGGGGGAAAAGCGCATGACATTTGGGCGTCTGCGGGTACGCGGAGGGCGTTCATGCACTGCGTAGGTCTCGGCTAGTGAATGCTACGACTACAAGCCATCCTGGGAGGCTTATCTTGTGCATTTTACAGCCGACAACATGGCAGAAGCGCGGTACGATGATTACTGAGATATTGAGAATGCCCATCCAACAAAGCCATTGGTTATGTTTTACAGAACCGAAACTGAAACCGAAACTTGTGTGATTGCTAACCTTGGGCATCGTCCAATCACGGCGCCCCTCCTCTCAACGTCACAGCCTTAGTTGGTGCGGCCGCCGCAAACCGCGCATGGTAGTTTTTCTTCTTTCGCGCTTTGTAAAATAATTACCGATTTGTCAACCGGATAAACGATGAAAAGTGTGCTAATTTGAGCCAGTCTACGCAGTGCAAGCAAAAACGGGAGCTTGACAAATTCACTTCAGTGTCCCTTTAAGACATACGCGCGAATAATAAACGCGCCAGTCGCCGGGCTCTCGATGCTCATTTTTTTTAGCACGAAAGTGTTTTATTCTTGGATACACCCAGATTTAACCGACGTCATATTCGTCACGGAAATGACGTCATACAACAAAGCAAGCGGCCTGTAAAGGGTGCCCCCCTACACACAGGGTCTTCTTGCGGGGAAGCAACCTTTAGTACTAAAGAGTACTTAGGAATGTTCGTTTTCGAAATGTCTGAATATGTTTTCTGCCGGGATACACCAAGATTTCACTGACGTCATATCCGTCACGGAAATGACGCCAGTACACCTTTTCCGAAGTGATTCGCCAGTAGGACGTCGCTCGCCAAGCACACCCACAATACAGCCGCCAACCCTCAAATCATGCTCAGCTGCAGATTTCGCTGCACATTTTACTTGCGTGTTTTACCGATTCCTATGACAGGAATCAACCACAGTTTTTTTAGATCGTTCTCCCTCACTGTTTTGTTATCTCTCTTCGTAGCTTACTTGCGCTATTTTTTGCGTGATCAATAGATGGAAAATGTCGTCAAAATTATGCGCCCTCTAGCCGTGCATAGAGCGAGAGAAGAGCACAGAACAAGACAGTGCATGCGCAGAAGAGCAACGCCGAGCCGCGCTCCGAGCTAGCAGCGGCAGTGGCTGCGTCGGCGCTGCGTTCGCTTCCCGACGCAACCGTCGTTCGTCTTCCCCACGTGACCTCGTCAGCGGGTTTCCAAAAGCTTCGCTGCACAGAGCATCCACGTGACATGCGTGATGTCACTGCGCGCGCTATCCTTGTGAGCACCTGCTAATACGAGCCCACCGTTCGGGCTCTGTGGCCTCGATGTAGAGTACTGAGTACTGTCGCTGACGGCTTGGGTTTGAGCCCCAGCAGGTATAGTTCCCAGTGTCTTTGTTTTCACTGCGCAATTTTTTTCTAAATTTAATTTTTTTCTAAACTCAAATCTACGCGTTGTTTTTGTTAAAAATGGCAATTTGGTATGTTTTAGATCGCTTTAGGTTTGGGGCACGGCCATAACCACGTTAAATTACTGTTTTCCATCGCGCGAACAGACATGTCACGTGGGTGCTCTGTGCAGCGAAGCGTTTGGAAATACGCGACCCGTCACCTCTGTAAAATAAAGTGCGAAGCGAGTGCAGCGCCGAGTACTATCGGGATAAATTCAAATACGAACAACGGTTGGCGTGGTTTTTGGTATATGATCCGCATTCTAAGCGAGGGGTTGCGCCTGCGCAGTAAGAATAAGTTACCAGAGGGCATTGCCAACTTTATGCCTGTTGTGCATACGCGGCCCGTCGCCAGGGAGCGCAGCATCTACTGAAAAACACGCGCCCCGTTGTTGGTATTTCAATTTATCACAATAATACGTGCAAAGGAGGATTGAATGAGCATGACGAGGACGAAATGCCGATGCTGGTGAACAACGAAAAAGTGACAGGCAGCCAGTGTCGCTGATAAAGCGAGGAAACTTGACCAGTGAGAAAACTTTGAAGCATGGTTGCACTGTGTGCGAAGGGCGGGCGAGAAACGCCGGATTGCGGGCTTCTCAATCCGAGCATAGAGTGCGCATAGGGCAGAGGCTCGTGCTCGGGAGGTAGAGCCAATAGGTGCTACGCATTGCTAAAGATCCCCCAATGGACCTTCCATTCAATTTTTTCTTTTTCACATGTGGTTAGCAGGCTCATATTGCTTTTATTCATTACTTGCACGTTTACCAGCCTTTGAACGTTTCTTAAAACAAGCATATGTATGAAGCGTACGCAAGCATTATTTATGTAGTTCTGTGTAGCAAAATGAGTACAAACGCTACAATGTAGAAGCTTATCTCACTGGTGCATTGCGCTGGAGTCAGCGCAGTGTGCGTAACGCCTCTGCTATCCATCTGCTGCTACGGTTTCTATGTGCGCTTTCACTACGCTAGTATTTGTTCTCGGCGTGAATTTGCGGATTAGTTGGCTTACTAATTCTTCGAATATTCATTGTTCCAGTTTTAACAGGACGGAATACAACGAAATATATTTTTGGCGGGGACTAGCTTTACTCCCACAACAACTGTTACAGGTTACCTGCTGTTATGTCGAAATTCTTTACGCTTAGGGTGAACAGCGAGCCTGGCTTTACTCATTTATAGGTTAATAAAATTACAAACAAATTTACTCGTTTCTACTCACCGAAAGCAGTGCTTTTTGTGTGCTGGCGTTTACAAATTCAGAGCACGCTGTTTGAGCAATCTTTTTTTCCATGGGAGCAAACCCATTTTCTCCAGGATTGTGGAAAAAAAAAACAGCAATCACAGTAACGCATCACCAGTCAAATACATCTTAAGTGACGTAGCTGGCAAATAGGAATGAGTGGTGCGTTTGTCCCGAAATTGTAGGTTGTCTCGTCATCCGAGTCAACATTCCGCTAAATAGTCTCAGAGAGAAACGACGCGTGTTTGTTTTTTTATTTTAGTTTAAACGGCATCTTGCTGCATTTCCACCCACGGTGGTGTTTTGCAATCGTTGCCACAATTATCGGCTTGCTTCTGTCCGTTGTTTGTTCATTTCATCTAGCGACATTCAAACCTACATCTACAACCACTGCCAATTGCACGGGCCAGTGCTCCGAGTATTCCACTCGGCATTCTTTCAGCACGCTGTCTGCGAGAAATCGCATTAAGTTCGCGGAAGTGCCTGTTTTCAGACCAACCCATGCGAGGCGACTATATAAGCTGGCGCACGTAGCGAATGATAGTAACGCCCGGTATTAACGCGACGTACTGATCCCTCAAATCTGTTCAGCCGTAGCGACCACTGCGGAAGACCGATGCGCTAGGAGGGTATGTGAAAGAAAAGCGAACTGCGCGTCCATTGCGAGCAGCGATAATGCTGCTTCGCGCAGGTACAAAGAAAGTACGCGGACCGAGAATAGTAGATGAACGGGTTGGGGGGATTTGGCGCGCGCCTCCCACTCGCGGGTGGCTTCACTGCACATCCCCGTTGTGTGATTGTCTCGTGTATTATTCGGTCCGTGGCGCTTGTAATACCGTCCTATTGTGGCTCTTAATTTGGCTCCGGGGCCCGGATTTCTTTTAACGGTCTTTTGTTCGAGCTTCGCTTGGACCAAGGAAAGGCTGCGACGAGGGATTCAGAGAATGGCGGGGAGGCCGGCGCTCGTTTCTTCCTCTTGTCTGTTTTTTCCCTCCCTTTTCCCGTGTGCTCGTGTGCGCGAGAAGGCCCTACTCTGTCCGCTCGTCTCATTTGACCGTCTGCTTGCTGTGGTTGGGAATGAATGTATGGATGTGCTTAATTAGACAGGGTGGACGGGGGGACTGCGCGAAGAGAAGAAAGACATCTTTAATGCGCTAGCAGCTCTGTGATAAAAAAGCGTAGCCTAGGCTGTGGTAACCTTAACGGATTAATTTGAATTAGTCTTTTTTTTTTTTTTTTTGCACGCTGTCGCCACTCTCGCGGTGCCCGCAACCGCAAACGTTGTTGACCTCTGGTAGTTGGTGTGCTTAGCTGACAGCAGACGATAGTTGTTACCAGAATTTATTCGGGAAAACCCGAGTATGGCTGTGCGCGAACAAATTATACGGGGCTGTTAATTATGGTTACGTGACTTGAATGCGAAAGCATTATTGCGTTCCTTGGTGCCCTATGGAGCCACGAGAGCCGCGGGCTCGTTTTGTGCTTTATATCTCCCCCTGGCACCCTTTCGTTCATACCAAGTATACCTTAAAAGCAGTTAAGAGGTTGTTTCTTGGAGGGTTGGGTACGACCAGAAAACATGGTTATTGGCTCAAATAAGAAGAAGTAAAAAAATTACCCGCACCTCCCCGAGGGGGATCGTGAGGATGCAGAGCATCTTTGTTGCTATACCGGCGTTAATTGCGTTGTTAATTACAGTATTACGTTGTTGGGTGTTGTTACGATTCGTTGGCGTCCATTTCAGCGCATCGCTACGTACATCAAACCGAAGAACGAAGAAGAACTGAGCGACCGGCGCACGCATGGGCTTATAAAGCAACTCCCGTGGAGAGAAGCATGAGAGAGAGCGCGCACCCGGAGGGAGAAGCGCGCCAACCCGAAGACGACGCGAAGAGGAGGAGGGGAGAGGAGGTGCGAGCGCGCGCTAGCAGCTGGAGTAGAGAGGAGGATGAGAGAGGGCGCACGCATGCGCGCTTATCACAGCTGGCGAGGGCGGAGCTTCGGAGGGGAGGAGGAGCGCGCGCCAGCGCACAGATGGCGTGGAGAGGGGAAGGGGTGAGGAGGGTGTGGGCGCGCGTTATCGAGCAGCTGCCGGAGGAGCAGCGCGGACGCCGCACGGCCGTCGACGCAAGACAGGCCCCCGCTATAAGATGCTCTGCATCTAAAAAAAAGCTACGAACAGACGCTGTCCGTTTCGTCTTTCTTGTGCTCTGTTTATTTGCGCCAGTAATAATGTTTTTAGACTCGATAGCCGTCTTCTGTGTCGCGTCGGGGTTAAATCATTTGCCTGTCGCCACACGCCATTGCAGGCTCGATTCTCGTCCATGCTACGGTTTATTCTTTGTTAGAAAACGGCGCGCAGGTTTTTGGCACCATTCGCTGCTCGCAACGCTTGGTCTTTCGTCGTATGGGGTTCATAATGCTTTCGCATTAAAAGTCAAACTGCAAAGCATTGTTGTGGAGCTTTGCTCTGAAGATGCGTGAGGCTTAGTTGAAACGTCAGTAGGGAGCTACGGGGTCGGTTATTTTCTTCTTATACGAATGCTTTTTATTATAAATAAATAAAAAACAAGCAAATGGAGCAGAATAACCGTGCTGCACTTTCCGGGCGCCACCTTCGCCGTAAGCTTATACCTTTCCTTCGGTTCGTTTTTCGCGCGCTATTGACGTGATTGTTAGACCACATAATTCTCATAAAAGCTTCTCGCTCAGGCTTTTGTTAATGCGTTTTGACCGTAACGCGCGGATTCTTACTCTGCCGTGTCAGCGATTCTAGATCAACGTCGCCTTAACGTCATTGCTTAACGCAGCAGAGTTTCGTGGGTAACTGTCGCAATAGGCGCGTCGCTCGTGAATTCGCGCCCATTGGAAACAGGCCGTTTTGTGCGGCTCGGCTCCTTGAGCGACCCCTATCGACCACGTACTCCGCGTACAGTCGTCACCGGGGCTGACGGCATAGCGCGTTCCTTTGCGGAGAAGCTCGGGTCGAGGCTGCTCTTTTATTTTTGGCGCAGGCGGTGAAGAAGCGACCTTAATCAACGGAGCCCTGCCTCCGGGTTTTAATTAATTGACGGCTGCGACCGGAGGGAGCGAAGTGGAAGGAGCGAAAGCAGCGCCGCGCACCTCTGAGCGAGTTGAGCGCTCGAGGAGTGTGTTTCGCTGAATTCCGATTCCTTTGCCCCGTCTACGTGTCCTCCCCTTCTCTTTTTGCGCGCGGGCGGCTCTTCTTTGTCTCCTTCGCGACTCCTCTTTCGGTACGGACAGGCGATTGTTAGCCCTATCGGTTTGTCGCTTTTGTCTCGGGCCCTGGCGGCACGCGTTCGCTACCCGTGCTTGGCGGTTGAGAGTAATTTGTTCCCGCCGTCTGCGCACCCTAACGCAAGAAAGGTCAAAGGTTTACGCGCGGAGAATCCCTCGGGCTGGGTTGTATCGACCGCACACGTGGTAGTTTTGTGAGCAGGCGCTGGAAAAGATGGAACAAGTAATCATGGGTTTTAAAACTGTACCGTCAGCAGAAGCTATTGTTGATCAATCGATCTATCGATCGATCGATCGATCGATTGATTGATTGATTGATTGATTGATTGATTGATTGATTGATTGATTGATCAAAATAAAAAGTAATTGTTATAGATTGATTTGAAATGTTTTTGCGTTAGCAGTACGGTAATCATGCGGATAAAAAAGTGACCGGCGTCGTTCCGTGAACACTCGAGAGAGAGGGTGCGAGGGGTGGGTGAGGGTAGTACGGAAGCGGAGCGCGATAGCTGCAGAGGCGAGTGACGTAGTTGCTGGGGTCGCTTCGGCTTCACGTTACCTAATTGTCAACGTTATCGCTTAATTATTACCGTCTAGGTGCGCTGTCGGTTGCATGACGTCGGCTGAGCGCCCGCATAATCTTTCAAACTCAGAATGTATTTAAAGGTGGTTTTTTGTGAGGAGACTGACCTATCAGATCGCCACGCACGAGCGGTACACAGATACGACATACGCTCTGGAAAACTGGACACCGATAAACTGGCCTCTCCTTTTCTTGAACGAAGAGGGCGTCGATTTTTTTTTTTCCATCAGGTCTCTACCGTTAAAAGCTTCCCCCTCAAAAGTGTACGGTAACGAGGTATCTATAGCAAACTGGCAAACTGCTCGCTGAAATTCCGGCGCTGGTGCTGTGGTCCGTGGTCCATAAATGGGGGCATTGTCTAAACCGACGTTGGATTAGTCTTTACGAAAACAACGTGGTCCGTGTACTTAGCATATCTAGGTTTAAAAAAAAAAACAGCGAAAGGAAGCGCGATAGCGGCACAAAAACGAAAACACTGACATGACCCGCGTGACCCAACAAAAATAAAATAAGCATTCCGTCTCGCGCATGTTGGCAGGAGCCGCGCAGCTGGCGTTCTGGGGACGTAGCCCACGGCACTACAGCCGACCACTTCCCCGTTGGCTATCATTAACATCCTGTGATTGTTTAACTTTGCGCCTGGTCAGCCTGACCTAAATGGGAAAAGAAGGGGAGGATCGCTTGCAAATTCTAAATGCCATTGCGCATGAGTTAAAAAAATAAAAATTGGCCGCGTATCTGCTCCTTTCGTTGGAAATGCTGACGAAAGACGATAATCGACTGGCGCCCCAGGCAAGTAATGCCTCCCTTCTCTTTCCCGCTCACCTCTCATGCTGTTCCTCTCCAGTCTCGTTCCTCCCAAGTTAACACGCTAGAGGTTTGCTCAAGTCAATTTAAATTTACCGCGTTCCACTGCTCTAAGTCGGATGTCTCGACGCCAGCGCTGCCGTACGCCAGAGACGCGCGTGATTCGAGGCACCCTACCACAATGTTCATAGAACCACGTTACCTTGCTCCACGGGCGTTCCAAGAGGAACGTGGAACCTATCTAGCGGAAAATTTTGTGGCTGTTTCTATTTGATTTTTTTTAAATGCCGCCAGGTAGCAGCGGCAACAGCAGGCGGCGGTTTTCTGCAGTTGATGTAGTGTTTCATTTGCTATCGCAAAAACCAAGCATCCCTGATTTTTTAATAAAGGAACACTGCAAAGATTACTCATGTATTGATTTTATGCCTTATATTGGCGTAATGTCTTGTTCTTGTTGAACAACGTTGACAAATATGAACATTGCCACCGGGCTTAGACGTTTAGATTTGACTGTGTGTATATAAGACTATTGCGCGCTTAGGTGGGGTGGCTGAATCGAGTCACAGACAGACCAGCAGACCAAAATTTCTGCGTGTAAATAGCCTCTTAAGTTTGGGCCCCTCACTTATTAATTAAAACCGCCCGGTTAGCTTGTTTACCTGTATGGTGTTTGTTTTCATGCCGGCTGAGCTGACTTGGGCTTGAGGGGCGCGCGGAGAAACCGCGGAGGCTTCTTTGTTATTCGCCGCGCTTTTGTGTCCACCCGACGAGCAGGCCCGGAGGCGACGCCTACCGCCATGAGAAAGTCCGAAGCGGACGGGAGCTGACGGTCAGTGCAGGGGTCAAAACTTGGGTCAAACATAGGAAGAGGGCACCAGACGTTCTGTCTGCGACAGTTGCAGACAGAACGTCTGGTTTCCTCTGGTTCAAGATAATTCCAAGTTACTGGGCGAAGTTTCAGTTCGTCACACGTCTGGACATGGCGACTCGGCGGCTGGGATGCGTGAATAGGTAGGCGAACCAGGCTTTGTTAGGCGCTCCACGTGTTTACAAAGGAAAGGAATTCTGGCGGCGCGGAGCACAAACATAGGCATGCACGGTATACGGACAACACTTTAAGACGTGCCGCCCGAGAGCCGATTTCCGTCGTTACGTCTGCTTTTAATTGGTCGGTTTTCATTTCCGTTATATTTAAATTTAACGGAATACCTTTGGGTTTCCGCATGAGTGTGAGAGAGGTGGGTCACGTGACTATTTCGAACCCACCTAGCTTTGTCACGGTGGCCAATCAGTGGCCTATGGTGGATTAATCAATGCGCCATCCTCACTTTCAAATTGTGACGTCGCTGTTGTGGGCGGGGCTTTAGGGCTAAAACCGAGAGTTTGATGTTTTTGAGGGGGGTTGAGACAGGGATGGAATAGAGAGAGAGGAGAAAAGAACCTCTTCTACGCAATCAGGAGCCTTGAAAGTTGTAAATAGTTAGTGTAAATAAGGTGTACATATTGTACATATTGTTTGCTGGGAGTAGCTCATCGTTTGCCACGTGACGTCGACCACGAGCCATCGTTTCATCGGATCATCACTTCGATCATCGTCTTCGACGACCGAGACATTTTTGTTAAATTTAACTTAGCCCAGGAAAGACTATCGTCTTAGAAAAGACCATAAGACCTTTAATGTTCCGGTAGTTTCCGGCACTGTTTGGTTGTGCGAATCGAGGAACGAGTTTTTTTTTTTTTTGCGAACTGACCCAAGTAACGTGTGAGTGGCATGAGTTAATAAACGAGTAAATAAACAATGTTTTGGAAAATCGTAAAATTTTATTTGCTCTGGTTTGCGGGCTTATGGCGTAAGAGTTGTGTACGTAGATTGCCTTTCCTAAATTGCCGGTAGCAAACTGACACTTGCCAAAAAGGTGTACCTTTTCGGCGAGTGTTAGTTTGTTACCGGCAGTGTTATTTCCTCGCCAGACGAGTTTTCGTCGAACTTTGTACGGCCTTTCCTAATTGTTATGAGAACTGTTAGTGGGGAATAATTTTGCTTGGGAATAATATTGTGCGAAAGGAGGATAATGAGCAGTCCGCAGACGTCGGCAGCCTAGGCGACTGCACGCGCAAACCTGCGATCATGGAAGTGGAAAAAACCCGTGTATGTAAGCCCATTTTACGTTAATCGTTATGTATCTGGTCAACTTGCCGAAGCGTTGTTCGCTAGCGCATGCTAGCTGCGATGTTTCTAAATCAGCTTTGCCGCCAGGCTCGCTTCCCCGACTCGAATTTCGGCCGTCGGGTCGGCCAGTGCTCGCATGTTGTGTGGGTGAAACATCTGCGTCGTGGTTTCGACCGACCGCAATGAGGTTGGCCTTTCGGCCGCCTCCCCCCGCCGTTTACAACCCTCTTCTTCCCAACAAGCCCGGGCTGAACCAAGCAGCGGATTCGATCGCTCGTTACCGCGGTAGTTTGTTTTGACCTCAAAGGCGAGGCCTTCGTCGAGCGCACGAACTTGTTTGAAATTGGATCAATGGTTCGGCCCATTTTGGCGCGCGTGCCTGCGCTTGTTCGATTGGGCGGGCGGAATCGTTCGTTTCTGAAGGACTGTGCGTGAATTGGGCACAAGCGTGACGGAACATTTGAGTTCAGTTCAGCGAGTCTACCGCCGCGCCATGCGTTTTAGTCCTTGTTTATGCTTCGTTCGTACAGAAACGGTTGATGCTACTACTTGCGTGTTATGACGTGCCTTCTGGCCATAACAGGCGGTGCGAGCTGACATCAGAGTTCTGTATATGAGGGCTCTGACGGCAGGTACAATTCTCTAGCCGACCGCAAAACGTGACAGGGCACTTTGCGCGTTTTACCCTGCCCAGAAGGCTATGCATTTACGAACATAGAGGTATCGTCAACTCGGTACTCTTGTTACTCTATTTGGGGGCGAAATATAAACTCTGCCTTAATTTGAACGCTATTGCTCTGGGTAGTTACATACTTTACTTGTCTTCCTGCAGTGTGCAAGAGTATAACCTGACATATTGGTAAACTTTCGTAAGTTGCAGAGCAGTGCGAGTAAAAATAGGGCTCTGGAGGGTTTCGAATAACGCGCTTTTTAGGTGCGGAACACCTTAGGACCTCACAATGTCCGTCCGCGTCCGTGCGCATAGTATTAAAAATCGCAAAAAATCACACAGGTGCCGGCAGGATTCGAGCCTGTGTCTGGTAGACAAGGCAGAGTTAGTGTCAGTCGTCTTACCCACTGGGCTACGACCGTGAGTCAGTACCCGAATGTCAAACGGCTTACTCCCTTGCCTGTAACGGTGCGGAGTACATTAGGACCTCCCAATTTCCGTCCGTGTCCATCCGTGCGCACACCACCATCAAGCGATTTAGGGAAAAATCAAGGTGCAACTCACGGCTCAAATCGAATGACGGTCGGGGTGCAAATCGGATATCGCTCGGGGCGCAACTTGGATGTCATTTCGAGTCCCCGTACTCCGCACCCTAGCCGTCATCCACGGAGTGGAGATGCTGCCATTTTTTGGTAACGAAACGCGGTTTTATAAAAGGCGTCATTTATCCCGTGACTATGTCTCATGGGAGAGAGGCTGACTGGCTATTTACATGTTATTGCTTACGTTGTGCATACATAATTCATTTCAGCGGCGAATAACAGCCTGAAACATTTAGTAAGCTTTATTCGGATGAATATTTTGCAAAATATTACAGCCCTGGCCCGAATAATTGTTTTTCAACTGCAAATTTTACCTTGATCGTAAAAACCACGAACCGGTAGAAAAGAACACACGGGCGTTCAAACTGAATATTTCAGTCCGCGTGAACCTACTCGCCTGATACCAAGCAATTCTACATTTATGTGTTGTCCCTAACTTCTCATTGTGCTTCTGCCATCACCACATCAAGTCTTGCTGTTTCGACGTCGCATATACATCTTGTGTGCGCGGTGGTCAAGTCAACTGGCTGAGCCCGCTGTTTCGAAGTAGTTTCCCGCTTTGGTTCCTTATGTTTCAAATGTAATCTTTGGAATAACGTCGTCGTCGTCATCATCATCATCATCATCGCCAGCCTATCTACGCCCACTGCAGGGCAAAGGCCTCTCCCATTATTCTCCAATTACCCCGGTCCTGTGCCAACTGTGACCAGTTTGTCCCTGTAAACTTCTTGATCTCATCCGCCCATCTAACTTTAACGTAACGTATCCGGAATAACGTAAATGGAGATAATTGGTCGAACGAAAATTTTGAAAAATAAAAAATAATAAAAATATTTACAAAAGTATGGAAAGTGGCAAAACGTATATGACGCATGGCATTTCCTCAATATTGAAGATTTCGCGAAAGTTTCACCTGTAATCGTTATAATAGCGTAATTGGAGAGTGCGTAATTGGTCGGACAGGATTTAGAAAAAAAAAAAAATTTGGCTGGAAAAAACTCACGCTCAAGATAGGCGACATAAGAATGCTACGCATTGGTGGATAATTCTCTGAAATTTTGCAGAATGTTTGAGGTAGCCGCTTATTTTTCTTATGTATTTCTACTGACGTACAGCCTTTCTCAACTGTATTTTTTTTTTGCGGCCTTTTTTTAAGCGACTCAGGATAAGCTTTCCAGAAACGAAGCGCTTGGTGCTGTTTGGGCTCGAGCGAACCAAAAATTATTTCCTGAGAAGCAACAGTTAAAATAGTGTGTGCGCACGGGGCGGCGGAGAAGCTGGCCGACGATTTCAACAAACAACGTAACCTACGGCTTAGGCCGGGTTCAGGCTGTTACCACAACTGTCGTAATAACTTTAAAGAATGACGTCATTTCACGTCTCAGCCAACCTAACGGCGTGACATGCCGTTTTTTTACGTCCATAGATCACGACACAGCTTTTGCGCCGGTAGTGTGAACATAGCCTTATCCAACCACAGCAGTTAAAAAAAGGGGGGGATAGCCGTATACTGTAAAAACGTAGACAGCGCCAACATTTTACGCTTTAAACAGCAATCAGAGCCGCAGTGCTGCAGAATTCCTCGCCCCTTTCCCCCTCTCTTTTCCTCCCCCCTCTCACCTGCGGCGTCACTTCACAAGTTTCACTAGCTTGGGAAGTGACGCCGCAGCCTTCACAAGTGACGCCGCAATCACTTCACAAGCTTCACTAGCTAGTCGTCGACGCGCCTGCCTCGCTATGCTCGGTTTCGAACTACGTACGAACAGGTTTTGCTGTGCTGCCATTTAAATTGTGTTTTGCTGTAAACGTCCTTCTTGCGTGAATGCAGCGCTCTTGCTTCCGCCACGTATACGGTAGGTGTTGACAGCCGAGCTGAGCTCGTCCGTTCGCGTTCGTCCTAAGAAATCGCGGCTGCCACCGCTGCAGCCATCGTCCGCCGAGCTTCATCTCGCCTTATAGGCTCGCGTGCGGGGTTGCCATCAATACCGAAACATCCGGAAACTTTAGGCGAGCGCCCCGATGTAGGCTATTTATGGGCTGCTTTGCCCCTCCGCCTATTCTCGCCGTGTATATGTATTTTTTAAAATCTTTCCCCGTTGTCTCTCGTACCTTGGGGAGCTTTTTGTCTGCGAACTCGTCATGCGCTGATCTTTAATTTGCGCTCTATTTGTGCTTAAGTCTGCGGCCCTGTTTTTTTTCTTCTGCAGAGAACTCGTTTTCAGCGAGCAGCATATTTTTGCTTGGTTTATTGCGGACGTTTATTATTGGGCGCGCGCTAATAGCATTCCTATAGCTGTGGCCTGTGCTCCAGCACGGTGGGTTCGTCACCTAGTGATTTACTCCAGCACGCCCGGACGTTCTGAGCTTGCAAACCGAATGATTGTTGAGTGATCGGGTATTCGGCCGAAGTGGACGTCATCGGTGACGTGACTGTGTGTGCTGACCTATCTCTTGGTGAGGCCATTACGTTTTGCATCAACGCAAACGTCGCAGGGGAGCAGCAGTGGTTGTAGTTTAATTTCGGGCTCAATGGTGCCGGCTGGTGAGCGGGCGCCGGTCCGGTGGGGAGCGTCCGCTAGTACGGGATGCCCTGGTCCTTGGTGGCTGCTCGCCGCCCAACAGAGACCGGCGCAGGCTTCATGAATCGTTGTTGTAGTGCTGTAGGTCTTGCCGAACTATTTTCTCTCACGAGATACGCATATTGATGCGCAGTGGACTTACAAAGGAAAATTGCGCCTGAGAGAGAATCTTCTAATCAGCTGGTGAAATCAACGATGGCTAAATACCTTACCCGATGTGCGCGTGGATGCAGGCGGAGGGGTTTCCCCGAGGAATAGGATTCCTTCGGGTGATCCTGGAGGCACCTTGTCCCAGAGATGCTCTTACTGGAGGGTTCTATGGTGGAGCCTGCAAAGAAACAGTGTTGCGTAGGCCGTGCCTACTCCCATGCGACGCAGAACGCCATCGTCATGGTTGCACAGGTAGTTCGGCATGCGGAAGTTTAAGTCATGGTCGGTAGTGTAAATTAGTGCGCAGTAATTGCGCGGGTTGGCTTAAAGGAAATCGGGAAATCAAAGGTTAATTGAGTCCAGGGGCGGTATTCTCGTAACTGTCCCTTTTGAAAACGTCCCATTTGAGTCCCTTTCATCGTGACGTACTGCAGGTTAAGCAGTGGGCGTTGGCAGTAGGTTTGTTGCGCTTGCGTTACGTCACTTCCGGTTGTTTGCTTTTAGCCAATCAGGGCTCGCCAAAAGGGACACTTTTGAAGGAAACGCAAAAGGGAGAAAACTCGAGAATACCGCCCCAGGTGTGAAAATTTCTTCTTTCCACTCACACAGACTAACTGGATATTGTGTTCGTGAATAAACCCGCGGATGTGGGAGAGTATTTTTTTCACGTACTTCGCTCACAAGCTCCGCCTGTGTGCCGTGTGGTGTACTAAGAAACTTAAAGGGGCGAGTTTGTAGCAGGCGTACATGGATTGTATGACAACAGCGCTTGTATGGTAGCGTCGTCTCGTGTTTTGCTTCGACAATCCAAGTCCGGAGTATTAATTCAGTCACGAAAATAGTAAGCTGTTCTGACTTGCATACGTTTACTTCGTGAAAGGCCGTGTGGTGTACTAAGAAACGTAAAGGAGCTAGTTTGTAGCGGGAGTACATGGATTGTATGAAAACAGCGTTTGTATGTATAGCGCCGTCTCGTATTTTGCTTGGACAATTTAAGTCCGGAGTAATAATTTAATTCAGTCACGAAAATAGTGCGCTGTTCTGACTTGCATAAGCTTACGTCTTGAAAGGAAACCGTGTCCTGAAGTAAAACATGTACTTAGGGGACATCTCCTAAACTGAAATTCCCTGAAGTAAAGCACGTACTTGTTCGCCTTGGTCGAATCACACGACTACGAAACTAAAACCACTGTTCCAAAAAAATCAGAAGGTTGGGGAAGGGGGTGGGGAGGGGGAGGGTGCTGGGTTAGAGAAATAAATCAAGCTTCGGGCCTCTAAGCCGTATGACATATCGTCAATTACCACCAAGATTGTGGCCCTTTTCGTTGCCGCCTTGGTTTGGAAGCGGCCGCTTTTCTGATAGCGGAACCTTCCTTCAAGTGCCTGGAACCGGGAGGCAGTGACCGTAAGCAGCGCCCCTCGTAATATGCGCTAACGACTATCGTCTATCAAATTATGTTCTCATCACCTCTCTATCCACCCCTACGTTTTCACTTCCCCCTTCCATGAACGATCAAGCCAAACATCTTGGCCGTTATCTGCTGCTAGAAATGGCGTACCGGAGACCCCGCCTTTTTATAGTGATTTCCCCCGTCCCTTCACATTAAGCGAACGCGGTCATCGCTTCGCTAATATTTTACGCTAAGCGGTTTTAATCTACTCTTTAGTCGATTTTATAAGCGCCCTAAACCGCTCACGTGCTTTTGAACCTTATTTTGAGGCCCTCGCCTTTTCCTCACGTCCTCGTGTCAAGTCTTTGGCGAAGTGAAGCGCGCTGGGGACGTTGCGTCTTGCAGGACAGGTCGGCCACGCGACCGCATCGCATCGTATTTAGCACAGGTCTGGAATATAAACTCTACCGATCGACCCACAACTATCCTCTTTTGAAACACACACCTCAGAGCGAGCGTACCCTATAGACGAAGTTTATACAGCAAGTACTTTCGTCTCGGGAATGTCACAGAAAATTTGCAAAAATGTGAAAAAGTGTTAACCTTGAGATGAAAGCAGCCTTACGTTTCCTGTCGTTTACAAAGAGCAGCTTGTCGTTTGCTAAGAGTGGGAGCAATGTTGCTGTCAGCATCTGTGGCTAATGTTTGTTAGAGAAATATAGAAGGCACAAAGAAACATTGCACGAAAAGTTTACTCACGTGATGTGGCAAATAAGCTGTCTCTAGTGCGATAGCACCACAGAATGTGACCGCCGTCCCCTCGCATACACACTTGTAATCTCTGCGCGTGTACCACTACAAGGACCCGTGGTAATGCCCGAATGCAAGGGTTGAGCCGCACGCCTGCTGAAATGAAACTACCGCATACTTGTCGTTTGTTGCATACTTGTCTGTAAATTTGAGGAAATTTATAGGTTTCGTCTACTTCCCGCGTCTCCTTAAAGTCAGCTTGTGGGCTTCTCGAACCTACGCAGCTTTCTAACAGGAAAGCACGCTTTACAGGCGACACTGTGCGGGCTGCTTGTGCATTGTTTGGCCACAGAAAACGTATAACGATGTAGATGCCATTAGAAACTCCGCAAAAAAAAAAAAAAGTAAACACAGAAAGGCAAGAAGCTAATCAAATGCCACGCTCATTCTGCGTGCGTGTGTTTCTCTGCGGACGCGGTACACGCCGCTTCAGTTTTGAACGCGCTTGCTTGAAGGGACACTTGTCACTATAATTGCAACACGTCTTCGTCGTCATGTTGCAGACCTATGTGCGTTCATAATATGTGTCTACTCCTGTCGCCGGTACATATAGATATACAGAATTTTTCAAACCTTAATCTTGCTGTGTTAAACTCAGATATGCTCACAGACAAATAAACAGACCTGAAGGACTTGGCTCTACACGCGTATGCGTATCATGAACCTCATCCACCACACCTTTCGAACACGCCCGTGTCGCTTAACGACTAATACATAGGGTTGTTCGTTTTGGGGTAAAACTTGATTTTATCCGATTGTTGCACCCCGAACACGTTTCCGGAAAATCGGGTGGAACCGGATTTCTCCCCGAATGGACCTTTTTCAAAGTAGCGATGTGCACGATCGCGGACTGTTGCCCGTCCGCCGTTCTCAGCCTTTACTTGCTGGAAGCAAGCCCCGAAAAAACACAGCTGTCGAACTCACTGGATATTGGCATGACTCAACCGCTCGCTTACCCTAGGCTGTTAAATGCTGCAGTGACGTTGTTGTGCCAAGCTAATGGAAGCTGCGGTGTCGAGATGACTTTCTCCCAGCTGAGATGATACGTTCAAAGATCGGACAGATCGCGAATAAACAGCGAATTTAAATGTTGCGCATGCAGACGATAACGTACGTAAACAAGGATGTGTAAAAAAAAAAAAGATGACCAGGATTTTGTGAATAAAATGATTCATTTGTTCAGTTATCAGTGCTCTTTACTGTCACCGTTACTGATCGATTTACCGAGAAACACCAAATTTCGGAGAGTATTTGCTAGAAAACCCTGATATATCCCCCCGATTACCATCTTGAAACAAACATTAGTTTTAACGCGTCAGAGTTAAGAAGAAGCTCGTGATACCTAATGATAAAATAAACTGCGTATTACTTATATAGTACATCTGTAGATTTAACCCGAAAAAAAAAGTATTTTAGAACGGTTTTACAAACAATAACCAGATTTCTCCCCGATTATCATTAAAAAAATAGCACCCAATTTTTAACCCCAGATTTAAAAACAAAAAAAAGATCAAACCCCGAAACTAACAATTCTGCTAATACACTGTACCGCTTTACGCGAGGTAGTCGGTTTGATTGCCGTCCGTGAAGGCATCCCTGATAGTGTTGAAGTGCTGTTAGCTTTCACAAGGCTAGGACTCGCACTAAAAAAAAAAAACGCGATCTACACCGATCATTAGCCCTGCCTCAGACCAACGTGCTTCGTATTGTAGCCGCCAATTCTGGGCCCTGAACCCCAACTTTCAATCCTGCTCCTATACTCGGTTACAACTCAAGAACGGCACCACCGCATGTAGTGTATCACTCCGCCAAAGCGCCGGACCCGTCACGTCAGTGTGCGCGCGTTTTGAAAGGGGTTTGCTGTGAATGCGTGATATCGTCTGCCTTGTCTCACGCAGTTTGTTTGTCGTCACTGGAGTCGTTTATAAGCATATTAAGTCCAAAAACTCACGGGAACGGCTCACGCCATGTTCAAAATATTCCCAGTAACGCCCTACTTGCGCCGCGCGGAGAAACATCCGGTTACGGTGATAAGGCACAGCGGCAACTTCCGGTGCCGTTCTTGTCTTACGACATGATAGTGCCACTACTAACCCTCGGGAGTGGTCGCCTTCTGTCTCCACCGTACACATCGAATTCCTTTTCCAGATTTGGCTCCATAAACTAACAGCGGAGCAAGCCCGATGCAAAGGGGCCGGATGAATCTTTTAGGGGCTGGGGCTGTTGGCGTCTCCTGTCGTCGTCGTCGTCATCGTCGTCATCGTCGTCTCATGTAGTAACGGTACTAAAAAACCGTGACAATCGTTTACGCCTTGCGTTAGAGAGCTTCATGCTTCGAAGACAAGAGACTTTTACAGCAAAGCTGTATACCTGCACCCCCCAACGGTTTCATCTCCGTTGGCAAAAACGCCAAGGTGCCAGGAATACATTTATACACTGCATGCTTCGCCCCTCCCCACGTTTTACGTTAGTGGAGATGGCCCGGGATTTTTTTTTTTTCCTGCTAGTGGGTGTGTTATACAGATGTGGAAGAAGGCGTAATAAGGGTGCAGTGGTAGGTTTATTAATGATATATATTTACAACGCACACAAACGTGTGCGTGTGTGTGTGCGCGCGTGCGTGCGTGTGTGTGCGTGCGGGGGGCGTTGGTGTTTGTGTGGGAGGGTTAGTGGGCAAGTTCGTGCGCGGTCTTGTTTCTTTGTTTGTTTACTCTGTGCTTTCGCGCCTTTGTGCACCTCCACAACCTATATGCTCACTCTGTTAACTCTTTCTGCGTTTTATTTATTCCCAAAAACGGGCTTAAATATCTTTCTTCTCTTTTTTCTTCTTCTTTTTTTTCCAGCGTGCTCGCTAGTGACGCTTGTGCAAGATGCGAAGGCGGTGCCCACACCGGCCGCGTCAAAGTGCTTCGTGGAGACGGCCATTCAGGAAACCCAGCTGTGCAGCAATGTCTTCAAGAAGCACGTCGCCGAAAAGCCATTAAACGCGTCGGACCCGAAAGACCTCAAGGAGGCCTGCTGGTGAGTTTGGCATTTGGTGTTCCGCGTCTGTGAATGGTTCACAGTGCTCCTATTGGTTGGTGGGATTTTCATATGTCCTATCCGGGCGAAAGACACATACCGAAACATAGTTGAGGCCCGCGAAGTTGTCGAGGTGCTTTTTAAAAATATATCGCATACAAACGCTGAAAACAAAATTTTGGGATGTTAAGAAATTCGAGGATGGAGATGCGAATGCTGACTGTCAACCTTTCTAATAGCTTTCTAGCGTTGCAATTAAAGAAAATGGGAACGGCGCTTGCAGTATGCGCGGAATAAGCGCCCTGAACTTGAGTAGGACCGCCACAGAAGAACGCCGACAAAGACAAAGCGAAGGAGATTGTTCTTATGCAGATTGGGAAGTATACAAATGAAAAATGTTAGTTTTATGTTTCAAGTTGTTTATTACGGGCTACAAGAAAAGTGGTAGGTTACGTCGTTACAACTAATGCACAAGCGTAGAGAAAGAGAAGCGTGCGTGCTCCGGTCGTATGTAACCCGAATCCTTGGGTTATGCGCCTGACGTTCGACCAATCGAGCTATACATCCCCTCTCTTTTTTCTACTGTTTATATTGCACAGAACATCTCTCTCTCTCTCTCTCTCTCTCTCTCTCTCTCTCTCTCTCTCTCTCTCTCTCTCTCTCTCTCTCTCTCTCTCTCTCTCTCTCTCTCTCTCTCTCTCTCTCTCTCTCTCTCTCTCTCTCTCTCTCTCTCTCTCTCATTTTATGTACAACTTTGCCAGGCCTAGACTCCAGAGCGTTCTCCAGGCCACCTCAGGCCGCACAACGAATACGAAGCCTTTTTCTTCTTCCTTCCGTCATCGTCAACTCAATGTGTACAGTGTCAAAAACTCAATTTAGGGAAAACGTTTCGTTCTACCCGTGGTTTTAATGCTGCTGCATAACGCATCATTTATTTATTTACCCAGCTGGTCGCACGCGTTAATACCTCGGGAAGACAGCCCATATAAGCCACTGGCAACGCGAAGATGCATAAACGGCTCTGGGCGTGCTGACTGTACCAACCCATTCATCCTGAAATCCCTATTGCAATTCCGAGTTGTCACCGTTCCAGTCCGTAAATTTCAGGGGCTGCATGCGAGGGTTCTATCCTGCATGCTAGTGGCCCTGCAGGTGAACTCTGTCTCTGCGTGGACTGCCCTTCGCCGCGCCTCGACATCAATTTCTCGATGAAATCTCGGTGAATGCCGCTTAGCTTTCGGGGTAGCAACCCAGTCGACGCACGGAGAAAAGCCGTGTGCTACGGCCGAATGGACCGACGCAGCTGTACAGCTGAATCGCGCCGGGACGTGCGTGCTGTGAGAAGAGAGCGGCCCCGGGGAACTTTACTGAACAAGCACGAGTGCGTAGGATTTGGGTCTGTGGGGGGGGGGGACGAGGGTGAGGGGAGAAGGTCGGAGTGCCTTCGCTTTCTCTCGGAGGGCAGCGCCTGCACGAGATAACGGGGGCAGCGGAAGGAACACGGAATCCTTGCATATCACCCGGCGCGATCAATAACGTCTTGTACGCCGGGCGTGTATTAGGAGGGAGGAGTTGGCAAGTTGCCAGTGGAGGCCGGGAAATAATGGATTAGAGGAAGGGAACGGGCCACGTCTCGGCGAGGCTTCGTACTCTTTCTTTCTTCGGTTGTTGCGCTCTACGTCCTATTTTTTGGCCCTGTTTTCTATAGCGTCTCCCGGATCGGAGCCGTAATAGCTCTCTAGACGTCCGAGGCAGGCGAGTTTACGATGGAGGGAGGCCTCTTCCTACGCGTCCACTTTCCCATCGTATTCCAGCTTAAGAAAATAGCAATGTTCGGGTGAGGGGTGGGGAGGGGAGGGGATCTCTTTCTTCTTGGCGCTTGATGTACCACTTTCCCCGGCCACTGTGTGAGGTCCGCCGCCCTCTCTTTCCCTTATTCGCCCCATTTCTTGCGGCGATGCGGATGGCGACGCGAAAAAGGCAGGCCTTCGTCTCGTCCGGGCCGCGACGTGCGGCCGAAGAAGAGGCTGCAGTCAGCGGCTTCGGTGCGGGGCCCATCGATTGACCAACGGCCCAGTCATAAAACGCCGAACCGCAAACGACGCGGACATATCTCCGTATACCAAGCGGCAGCCGCGTCAACGCGACGCGCAATCGTTTTTTTTTTCCTTCTTTTTTTTTTTTTTTTTTCTCTGCTACGCAGACCCGGGAGGAGCCGCAGAGAGCGGTCACCGCGGGTTTAACTCTCGCGTCGCTCGTTGGGATTCCGTTGAGTAGCCTGATCGCGGGAACGCGTAAGTGTGAGTGTTTGTGGATGCTTGGGGCTGTTGCTTGGAACGCGATGGGAATAGCAATTGCCGAAGTTCGTTGGCTATCGAAAAAATGAAGGAAGTTCGCACCAACGCGTAAGACCTGAAAGTAGCGAAGCTGTAATAAACCTTCACGACCATCACGACGATTTAAGTACACGATTGCCGCCCATTTGCTTCTTCTCCGCTGCCGCAACGACATTTACTGCATCATTATTGCTATAAGTGTTAGCTTCCTTCATTTTTTTTTTTTTTTTTGAAGTCATAATCAGTGGGCATCACCTTGGAGGAGCGTATGCTATGACGTGTCTTTCTCGTTCCGGAAAGTGTTGCCACAATTACGGCGAAAGCTGGAGTTCTTCTTTTTTTTTTTTTTTTTTTGCTAATTTTTGCCAATTTCCTTAATGGGTATGCTCGTTTTGGCCAATCTTGGCCAATCACCCTGAGTGGTATGCGCGGCATTTGCTTGGTGTTTTTGACTGCGGACACGAAAAATTACGATTTGCCAAACAGCTGCGCTATAATTAATAGCCCGTTTTTCCCAGTGCCTGCCACCTTTTTTAACACGCAAACGGGAAGTTAAACTTTCGGTCAATTCGCGGGGGTGCTGCGAAATACTGATTTGTAAAACCTTTTTTTTTTTTTTTTCCGCAGCTCACGGAAGTGGAGTTACATTAGAAAAAGACAGCTGGGAACGTGCGCGTTGACAAAAGCAGAACATTAAAGAAACTAGCCGAGGAGTACTGCGGGTCAAAATAAATTAACGGCTGTCCGTTCGTTTCATGCTTCACGTGCCGACAGTGAGGGAGGGGCCTTTCGGGGTGGCTCCGTCTTGCCTATCCCGCCCAAATCCTTAAATAACGCCCTGAGCTACACCCCAAGGCACGGTAAACATTTATTCAGTCAATCTGGCGGCGTGAAGCGCGCGTGATGTGAATGAGAAAGCGAAAAGAAAAGGGGGAAGGGGTGATTTGCATTGATGATTGGTCCAAAAAGGTTTGCTTAGATCGATACTTTGGGGACGGAACGAATTCGGCTAACGCTCCCGTTTTAATCCAAGATTCAACCAGTTGGCAAGCCTCATGGCGTTTGAAGCGTATAAAGCACTTTTTTTTTATCTGTCAGCTATGCGCTCTCGCACGTAGCATGTCCTTTCAGCCCCACCACCGACGTCAGGGAGTCGCCTTTTGTCTTTCGATTGCCTTGGCAGCTCGCGCCCGTCAGAGGAGCAATATCGTCCAAATCTGGCCGTTTAACTTTCTTCCGTGATGCGTCAAAATGCGATTTGGACCGCTTCCCCGCCCCGCCGGAACTCAAGGCTTCCGCGGATGGCAGGGCAAACAGACAGGGCCAGGAGAATATAGCGGGAGATGGAAATCATTCTCGGGCGACAACCGGCGAAAGCTTCCGAAGACCAAAAGTGCCGACGGAGAGAGAGAGAGAAAAAAAAGGCAAATAAAGCGGCCGACAACAGCGAGTTGTGTACCCTGTATATACGTAGGACGGCAAAGTAAGAAAAATAAATGTAGAGGTAGGGCAGAGAAATAAGAAAAAAAGAATTGTTAGTGGAAAAACCGCGGGAAAAAATTCTGCGCGTATTTTTTTTCGTTTTTTTTTTTTCGTTGTTTTCGTTCGCTGTTCGGCGACAGTTTTACGCTCGGATTCCAATCCAGCTTTTCGCTCGAGTTGTTCGCTGAGCGGAACGGCAAAATGGCGCATCGCCTTTTTCTCCTGTCGTACGCGCCTTGCCGTGTCGTTCTTTTCTTTTTGTCTTTCAGTGTTTTTGCAAGTTGCAGTGTGAAAGCGAGAAAACTAGGGGACCAATAAACGGGCCGGGAAGAACGCATGCAGAAGCCGTGCGTGTTGGACGCAAAAACTCGAGCAACCCTCTCCCTCCCTCCCTCCCTCCCTCCCTCCCTCCCTCCCTCCCTCCCTCCCTCCCTCCTTCCTTCTCTCTCTCTCTCTCTCTCTCTCTCTCTCTCTCTCTCTCTCTCTCTCTCTCTCTCTCTCTCTCTCTCTCTCTCTCTCTCTCTATCTATCTCTCTCTCTCTCTGCGGGAGGTACAGATTTATGTTACAAGTTTTATTCTTTTTTGTGTGAGTGGCCTTTCGATTGCTTTGTAATTCTTCGTTTCAGGACTTGTTGCGGTAGGGTGCCCGTGTTATTCAGACAGAAATGTACGCCAATAAGCGGCGGCTGTCAATCGTCAGAGCCCCTTAATTGCGCTTTGCGTGTATGAATTGTAAAAAAAGAGAAAAACTGAAGCACTAGACACTGTAATTTCAAATTGAATGTAGAATAACCATATTTTCGCCTGGGTTCGTTCCAAAATTGTTTTTTTTTTGTATAGGTGACAATCTGTCATCAAGCCTTAATAATTTGATCAGCTCTATCGCAATCTTTGTCGACATCCGAATGAAATATTTGTTTGTTTTCTTGAATAGGCAGCGGAGGTAACCGACTACCTTTATTACGAACTCCACGGACACCGCAAAAAAACTTAAATTGACTGATTTTATAATTACGCAAGAATCACGAGAACAGCCTTGTTATTAGTCCGCAAGACGTGTTCAGAATCTCGACGGTCGTCCCCAATTTGAGAGTACTACCCGGGTTGGCTTGATAGTTGAGAATAATCGCTAAAATCGGAGCCTGAAGCGCCCACCACGGAAACTGCTTACACGGCGTTGTGCCTATCAAGGAAGGTTGAGGACCTGGGGAAAAAAAAGGGGGGGGCGGGGGATGGGTACGTTGGCGCGAGTCTCGGCTGAACTGCCGCTTTATCGAGGGACTCGGGGGCGATGCCGCCGACATAGTGCAGAGCACGGCGGTGTTGTGGCGGGGAAATTTCTGAATTTTATCGAGAAATGGTGATCACCTCGATGCTTTTCTTATTTGAAAAAACTTCCACTTAACCGATATAGTGTGTTCTAGCTTCGA
>NW_027526415.1:1110801-1145235 GCF_048455015.1 Haemaphysalis longicornis | reverse complement strand
CTAGCTTCGAATTACCGAGCTATTTCTTCCACTGGATTGCACGTAAAATTGCCGGGACCAGAACATCACTCCTATGTAACCGAAAATTCCAATTAAGTGACCTCGAAAAGTCAACTTATAATCAATATTTTTTTTATGTTCACTGCAAGTTAAGATTTCTCCCATTTTCTTCCAGATGCTCATATTATGCACTGTCAGAATCCGCTCTTCGCCACACAATGTCCTTATCTTATCCCTCAAACGAGTTGGTCTTCCCCTAATTCCAGTCGCGCCTCTTGGTAGCGACTACATTACCCGAGTCGCCCGCCTGTTGTCTTTGTCAAACGTGTGTTCAACTTTTTTACTTTTTTATCAATGTCTACACCTCATCTGGTGTCACATATAATCACAAGCTGGCCCTCTACATCAGCCGTCCTCATTGTCTTTGATTGATGTTACTTTTGTTAGAGGTAACCAATTTTAGTAGTCACCTATTCATCTCAGTTATCTAACCATTTTCTTGGCGCTCTTTGCCCTAGGCGGCCATATATATATATATATATATATATATATATATATATATATATATATAAGACAGGGGAATGGGGGATGGAGTGTATATGTACGTATGTGTATGACAGTATATAATATACACGTGCGAGCTTTGTTGCAGGGTTGGAAGCTGAATTGAGATGAATGGTCTAGTTCAGTTCAATTATTAATATATCTCAGACGCGTAGACCAACCGAATAGAAAAACAACTACCAGGCAGCAAAAGCAGCGCCACGTGAACTCCAGCCATTACCTCCGTGCGGGTTGTATCAACGCCAGAAGAAGAAAAGAAAAGAAAGCGGAGCGAACCAGAAACGGCAGTAATCATTACGCGACGGTGTGGCTTCCGGTCGTTGGGGTCCCGTTTGCTCTTCGACTTGCCCCAAGTCCTGCATCGTGCGCAAACACGCTTGGCAAACTGGCTATCTCCTCCACAGCTACTTCCTCCGTACGCGGCCCCTATTTGCTCTGCCTTCTTTTCCATCGGCATTGTTTAGCGCACCTATGTAGTACAGGCAGAACAATAGACGGAGAAATCCGGGTCCGCAGCTAATAAAACAGAAGGCAGTGCAAGCAGACCCGAGGGTATCGTCTGAGGGTTGAAAATTAAACATAAAAGAAACGGGATGGGCTTTTTCTCTCCCCCCCACCCCCCCTTCAAGCCCCGCGGGCAAATGCGCCGGTGCCGCCGGCTTAAGCTCCGTAATGAATATCGCTTCTTATACGTGTAGGCACGGGAAGACCCGAGCCTGTGCCACAGGCTGTGTGGGCGCTCTGCGCTAATCCCATTCGGCGGCAGGAAGATATGGCTTCGTAACGAAGGAAGGGGGGTGGGGGACAAAGCGAGAGAGGGGGATCGACGGTATTATAGCAGCGGTAGTCCCATCAATCCGCCCTCGGCCCGTGCGCACATTAGAGGACCTGTACATTATACCCTGCATGCAGACTGCAGGAGAAGCGCTTATACGATCCTCAAACATCCCCCTTCGCTCGTCAGCGTATATACGCGCGTTCGATTCGACCGGTGCGGCGGCCTGATTAGCGAAAGGCGATGAACAGAAACGTTGCCGCTGGTCTTCAGCGATGCGGCGGGCGAAAGGGATAAATTTAGCGATTCGTTCCGCGATCTTTCCCCGGAAGGTGGAGACGGAGAGGGGGACAGGGAAATGGGCCGGTGTTGCTCCTTGATCTTAATACCATTTGCATTCGTTATGCGCTATGCGTGTTCTGGTGCCGGCCGCTTCGGACCGCGTAGAAAATGAAGGCGTAACGCACTGCAGAGGGAGCGAGGATTATGCGTTTCTGAAGAAAGGAAGCGTGTGCGCTTGACGTACCTGGCGGCTGAACGCCATCATTGTGCGCCTGAGCCGATGGAGCGGGGGAGCAATGGCAGGGCGGGCGTATGTGGCTATCGCAGTGCGCATGCGCTGGCGTAGACGTCGTTTTACGGTTCCGTTTGGTGTCCATAGATTTTATTACCTTATCCGCGTTTTTTCTTCACTCCGTTTGCGTTCCTTGATGGCTTAACGTTGCCATGATGACACGAAAGCGCACCCAATTCCTAAGCAAGCAAAGGCCCGTGTGGAGAGCGGAGGGGACGATGTAAATTTTGTCGGCTGCCCAATTAAAGGGACCATGCAACACTTTCTTCAACTTTTTTTGGAATCTTAAATGCTTGCAGAATGTAGTCACCCAACACACTGAGTACTTTAGTAGATTAGGTGGTCGCAAAGTACCTCAACCAAAAATTACTGCTCTATGCTCATCAGATAACTTGGAAACTCGCTCAAAAGATTTTTCTCTCATTCCCGGTCTTAACGTTCTTCGAGGGCCCGAATTACGTCACTGAGACCATGTAGCGGCTGTTGACCGGTTTTCCTCCAGTTGCAGCAATGAGTGCTTTTCGATAGAAACTTTAAAAATAAAGCCACAAAAACAAAGCAGAAACGGAAGGCGTATCTGGCGCGACGAGCAAATCGCGGAGTGCCGCGCCGTGCTGGCGATAACTATAGCTTTCGCAGTGGTTCGAGACGCGAAGGAAAGAGTGAAAGCGCTTATCCAAAGTGTTGCAGGGTCCCTTTAATGAAAGAAAATCATATATGAATTTTGTAAAAAAAATTTGAAGTAACAGCTATAAAGGCCTGGAAATTCTGAGCATAATGTGGTTTTCTTCATGTTTATTCGGTTTTTCTTTATTGGCCTCGTTGTAATTTCAAAAGGTTGTTTTGGTGCATTTTTTTCGAGCTCACATGCGCACGTTCCGGACGAGCTAGCATTTTAGCCTCCTAACGCTCCCTTTGTGGTATGCAGCTGACGTGTAGATGTCTCTTTACAACAAAGTGTAGACATATGGGGAAGATCAGTTTCACTAATATCTTGTAAACGTTCACGCGTACGCGTGTCGTATACTATCATCTTGCTAGAGTCTGCTACGAAGTTCCCTTTGGAACATCGTTGTACGCCAGCGCAAAACTATGCGGACACAATAAGTCCCACACACCGCAGGGCTTCTTTCTTGTGCCCGTGCTGTTTTACACCGCGAGATGTTCTTCAAGTACCAACTTGCCCGAACGTTGATCCTTTCGAAAGCTGCTTCTGCGGCGTAATAAAGTAAAAACAACATTGCGTTAGAACAATAGCAGCAACGCAGCTTCTCTGTACGCAGCTACCGGTACGGCATCTGCGGCAACATACAAACTGCGCAAGCTGTCCAGCCGTACAGCTTCGCCTCGGGAGTCGCTGATATACCCCGAAAAGCGGGGAGCGGAAAAAGCGAAGAAAACAAAATGGAGGAAATGGCGTGCTAAGGGAGACAAACGGGTGCTGGACGTGCTTTTCATGTGGGAAAGGCAGGGGCCCACGAGAGGATTGAGCTTCCCGGTGCAGGGCCTGAAGAGCGTGAAACTCGGAAGGCAGGGCCTCGATTTCAGGCTGGTCATTTTGGCCTCCTCGACGCGCCGTCCGCTTGGGAAGAGAAAGCGATGGCGCTCCGGTCATATGCCAAAGCGCCGGACGTATTGCCCCGGGCCATTATCACTGATTCGTTGGCTTTAAATCCTTCATTTTTTTTGCGGAGCTCTCGCAGCGAAAATCCCGTCGCACTCTACGTACACGTGGGCTGGTGTGTTGCTGTAAGCGACGGGTGTCGCCATCCAAAATCGATCTGGAGTACAGCCGCACATCTTTTGTTTTAGGCGGGTGGGCGCATAACAGAGCATGGGTTTGTTTCCGCAGCTTGGAAACGCTTGTATCGTATATAAGTGTTCGTTCACAAGCTTGGTAGGGTCGGCCAGTGCCGCTGGAGATTTTTCCCCCCTTCAGGGTTGCCTAAGTACCAAAATGCCCTCAATGGACTCTGAAAACATGTGCACCACGTCCCTTGTAATTATGAAAATGACTTGAAGGAATGCAAAATGGCGAGCTAGTTGGTGGATGTCCATGAGTGAAACGCGCTAACTGACACAGCGACGAGACAGGGAAAAGAGACCAGCCCTTACCATCAACTAAAATTTTATTAAAATTGAAAGCACACGTATACTCGGCCAAGACCCTGCAATCAGACACGTGTGTCCGTCGCACATGCGTACGACAGTACACGAGGAAAACCTCCCCCCCCCCCCCCCCCCTTTTCCTTTCCTGTCTTTTTCGTTTTCTTCTGGTCTCTTAAGCGCTGGTGTCATTTCTTTGTCTCGTCCCTGCGCCAGTTTGCGCTCAGGGTGCCAGTTGGTTTTAAATGCAGAGCATTTCTTTAACTCACATGTAACGTCCGCCGTCCGTCCGCAACAGCTCAGCGCGCAGGTGCGCCCTCTTCCCCACTCCTCCTCTCCCGCATCACGCTACCCTCCTCGCTCTCAACAACAGGTCCGCATCCCTCCGAGCGCCGCGAGAAAGTTGGCTTGAGACAGCGATCCCTGTAACGTCATACCAGGAGGTGACCCAATTCTAAAGGCTCACCAGACTTATGCTACCCGCTGGCCACCCCTCCCTCAGCAAGGCAGAGGAGCGCTCCTGGCGTCTCCTCCAAACCAACACGTTCCCCCACCCGACCAAACTCCACTTATTCTGGCCAACAATATACTACCCACAGTGCCAATTCTGCAACGTGCCCTGCACCTTGTATCACATGGTGTGGGAGTGCCAGCTTAACCCCTCACTTTCCCCGATATCTAATCCCTCGATTGAGCAGTGGGAGGAAGTGCTGGCCAGCTCTAGCCTCGAAGAGCAGCTTCGGCTGATCCACCGAGCTGAGGCGCTGGACGCTCCAACGGGGTCCTGAACTGAGGAAACCGCCCGCTTGACTCGTCTCATTAAATAAAGTTTATTCTCTCTCTCTCTCCCCCTACACTATATAAAAAAATAATAGTTATCGGCGCCTGGTTTCGATCCCACGACCCCGCGGGCGGAACGCGAGGTACATGGTGCTCTTCCCACTGCGCCACAAAAGCGACACAGTATCAAAGGGTACGAACGCGCCTTATATCCTTGACTCATTCAAACTACGTCAAGAAGCTGCTGATACACGGCAGCAGTTGCATCGATCTCGTCTTAACCCGTTGCTGCAACGCACGACCACTGCTTAAAGACCCCTTAACAGTACACTTTAGCGACCACGAAGCCGTAGTTCTCAGCGTCCAATACAACGACAACAGCAACAAATAAATAAATAACGACTTACAACAACCTACTCCTTGCCTTCACTTCTTGCGTCACACACAAAAAAAGAAAAATTGGGCCCATCTCTCCACGAGGGGGGACTCGAGTCGCGAAAGCACGAAAGTAATAATTAATATATGAAATAAATAATAATAATTAATAGTAATAAGCAATAGTAGTTAACACATTCACTACCACCCCACCACCACCCCCCAAACACTAACGTTAACGCAATACACCCACCCCCTACGCGACGCATTTACTCGAGTCCCCCTCGTGGGGAGATGGGCCCAATTTTTTTTTGTAGATGGGTTGGCGCAGCGAGGATCCGTGAGAAAGTAATTTTGTGGGAGGTTCTTAACACATGATAGTCTATATTGAGTATAAAGGTAGATGATGCGTTTCCTCTAAATTTTTATTGGCACTACCCTTGATGTTCTTTGTTATTCATGATGCGCAGCCGTCCTCTTTGCAGAAAGAAGGACGGTTTGCTTGCCCCTAGAGCTAAGTACGATCCCCCACTCCCCTCCTTTTTCTTTTAAACTTTGGCGTTTTCTTGAATTCACGTTAAATTCACAGTCACAGTGGATTGGGCATGGGAGGAAGAATTGATCTGGGAGCTACGAAAGCACTCGTTTGTCGGTCAGATTGTTGCTTTTTGCGGCAGTCACGTACTCAATTGTGCAACTCTGTAGCTCTCTCTGCTCCTGCCGAGAATGAAGGAATAAACCTTTATTTAACTACAGCCGGGTTAGGTACCGTCAGTTCAGGGCACCTCTAACAAAGAAGATTTGAAGTTTAGAAAATCGCATTTCAACCTAAATTCGTCGCTTATCGTGCCCTTTTGTACAAAGAACGAGCTCCAGAAGGACGCCTTCATGCCTGTTTTCTTCCAAAACGAACTTTAAAAAGATCATGCACGTCTCTAACCACGGCGATGGTTGAACGCGAAGCTTTCTCGTGATGTGTTCTTTGGTTGGCCAATCCCACACTGCGAGTACGCGCTACTCTGGAGGTACGCACCAATTTTCCAGAATACCCAGAGCAACCCTCGGGGGGTGTGCACTCCGTAGGCCTAACGTTTGGGTTTGGGGTGTACGGTGCGAGTCGGTACCTGCTGCTTGGCGTTCGCGTCGGCGATGTCGAAGTGGAACAATAGGACAGACGTCGGCTTCATAACGCGATGGACCCAGGTTAGATTCCGGCCACTGGAAGCGTTTTTTTCTTCTTTCACCTCAAGTACGATCATTCATTATCATCGACAGCGAAAGTTGGCTTTCCTGCAGGACGTATTGGCGTACAACGGCATCAGTGTGGACCCTCAGCCTTCGCTTTTGAAATTACTTGATGCCTGAATGTTTATTATATATTTAGCTGGCAGCGCACTTTGCGCCACTGTATGGATCGACGGTAGCACTATATGGAGCGAAGTATTCCACTACTTCCGTTGTGTCGTCGTTTTAAAACCGTCCAAAATACATCCTGGGTTAAATAAAAGAAGAAAGAAAAATGGGGACGGAGCCCTCCCTGTTTTCCTTTGTCACTCTCTTTCATGCGATAAGAAAAGAGAAAGAGGGATAAAGAAGTGCTCAGGAGGAGATAAAAGAAATGCTTAGCTGAATCGAACCATTTAGAGGTAATGCATGCGAGACGCTTCTACCAGGATGCATACAGAACGCCCCGAAGCAAGCGTGAGCGCGAAATGCAGGACTGAGGAGGCGTCGAGCCAGCTACGCGCAGGCACAGCTGGAAGCGCATATCGATACGCATGGCGTGCCTCCGATCTTCATACGCAGCAGCGAACTTTTGCGCTTTGTTGGAATTTGTATAAACTTCCCCCCTGCGTATGCACCCCTTATTCCAAACTACCGCCTTTATTTCTGCGCTTCGCTCGTTTTAATTCTTTTCCTTCTTCTGAGCTTCGCTCGATTTCTGCGTCGTTCGTGGGGCGCGAAGAAAAAGTGGTGAGGAGAAAAAAAAAGGAAGGAACTTAACGGCAACGTACGTTTCTCCGCCGAGGTGCTCGAGTGCGCGGTAAATGGCTGAGATTTAGCCTCGTTTTATGTGTATTAGCGACGGCAAACGCTATACACGGCAATCTTGCTGCCATCCTCGAGCCTTCTTGCGGCGTTTGTGCGCTATGGCCTTCGCCATTCTCCGAACTTACACCCGCCTCCCAGCTTTCGAGTCGAAATCTGTTCGTAGCAGACGACACAGTTTAAGGGCTTCGAACAAAAAACGAAAGAACGAACGCGTTGCTTTTTTTTTTTTTTGTCTCGTCGATTTCGTCGCAAGTAGCATGACCCCTTATTCTAGACTTTTTTTGCTGGCTTATGGTTTTTCGGTTTTTTGTTCACCGCGTCCGCGCATTTCTTTCCGACGAGGGAATAATGTCGCGGCGCTAACAAATTCCTACAAGCGTCTGGCGGGAAGCGAAGAAGGGGAAAAAAGGGACATAGAGCGATCTGAGGGGGTGAAAAGTACGGGCTGCTATAGCTGCGCGAAAGTGCACAACAAATGAGTCGACTGCAAACTGCCGCCTCAGTCGCGCCACATCGTAAAGAAGCAACGTGAAAAATAACGACCGCGCCAGGCAAGGCGGTGCGTGAAGGCCGCCTACTCGAAGCTATATGCTTTTTTCTTTATTCTAGTTCGTGCGCTCCAGTGGAGCTCTAGTGGCGCCGCATTTTCTTCCAGCTTTTTTTTTTGTTCTGCTAATTTCTCAATACCTCTCGCCCCGGTTTCAGCGGCCGTTAGTCGTTGTCATCACGCTCTCCGCGGAAGTGTGCGGATTTTATGCCAGCGCCGCTATGAATATGTATTTCAGGCGAGAACGTAATGACTTCTTTTTGATTGCCGCGTAGCGTTGTTTTGCGAGCCTTTCACTCAACCCCCGCCGTATTCATGGTGGCTTGACCAAAGTGCCAGGCTTGGGAGGAATATGGAAATGAGGCGGCTAAGAATATATATTCGGAACAGAAAACGCCCGAAGAGTGCGAAAGACCAATGCTTGATTAAATCCCGACCGGGTTTGTACAGCCAGCCGTGCTGTGCGCCGATACGATGCAATATTCGTTAAGGCATGCTAATGCGCGAGTCGGAAATGTCTGGGGCGCAGAGGCAGATTAAACTTCTTGACGTGGAGAGGCGTGAACGAAAACTTGAGTAATTACAGCGGGAACAACTTGGCGTTTATGAAGCTCCCTTGTCATGCAAATGTAGAGAGCGGCTGTGTCGGGTGGTCTTATGGTTGCATCCGTTGCTTCCGTGTGATGGCACTGAAAATAACAGCGTTGTTTGTCGCGCAGCGAGCTCATTATACCTTTTGGGCTACTTTTGAGTGTTCGAAGGAGTTTGGGGATCGGTTTCAAGTCAGCAATGAACGGACTCACAACCGCTTGGCGCGGGTTTATTGTAGATGCCGACAAAGGGGCGAGCTGGATTTGATCGCGTTTGGAGAAACCGTGTCTACAAGTACGTTCGCTTTGTACTTGTAGGCGCGGTTTCGCAACAAGTATGGTTGCTTTGCAGCAGCCAAAAAAAAAAGAGTTGCCACTCATTCCGAAGTGCCCGTGAAGTTGGCCGTATGGTCGGTGGTTCTAATTAAATTGAGCTGGAATTATGGTCGTTTCGAATGAGCTTGTCGCCGTTAGAAATATGTACGCCTGCATGCGGCCACTGCTGTGGAAAAGAAAGAATGGTGTCCAGAACGAAGATTCTGGACTTTTGAACTGATTCAGCACTGCAAGTTTGCAAAGATACAATCACCCGCCCTTGTGGCTCAGTGGCTAAGACGTTGTGCTGCTGTGCCCAAGGACGCGGAATAGATCCAAGCAGAGGCGACCGTTTTCCTGATGGCGGTTGCAATTGATCTGGATCCCTCCACTGCAGCGCTTGATGGCCCAAGCGCAGTTTCTACGCGTAAAACGCAGTTTCTACGCTTGTGGGGGCATACAATAATTCTCTCTGAACACCATCCTGAAAGTCGTCCGTGTTGATCTGGTGCCGGGGGGCCTTTGATCATTCTCTCTCTCTTTCCGTGTTTTTCTTTTTCTCTCCTTTCTTCCGTTACAGCAACGCGCATTACGATTAGTGCAGGTCTCTTCAAGGTTTATGTTCAACAAAGCTTGCCGTTGACCCTGCATCGGTAGGACCGACAAGTTATCAGCGGACGTTTGGTTTCTTCTCAGTGTATTCGCGGCCATCACGTTTTGGCTGTATATTTATGGCACTTAGCACCCGTTCAAACGTCTGTGTAGTGCTTCTCTCAGGGTGGTATTGTTTGTGAGATTGTGTGGGCCCCTGTAATGTTGGTACATTTTTGTTATTGCACTTTTTGGTCGCTGGTGGCCTGCCCTCATAAGTACCAGGATAAACAGGCTGCGTTGATCGGAATATACGAACTGAAACAAATAGACAGAAACTCTGTGAGCGCGTTGTGGGGGTGAGTCTTATTATTTCATGCTCTGAGACGAGTGATCGGAAACGTCACCTGTGAACCCGGTGAGATGCCTGGGAAGCTTTTGAACGGAATTCCGAGTATTCGCAAAAAAAAAAAAAAAAAAGCAGAGATGTGCCACTTAAGGAAAAAATGTGAGTCGACAGAGTGCAACCCTGGACGAAAGCTAAAATGGTAGATGAAAGAAAGGTTTAGCGCTTGAAAGAGGAGAGAGAGAGAGAAAAAAAAGGGTGTCCGGAAACAGGAGACCCGAAAAACAAGTGCGCGCTGTAGACCCTCAGGCGAATCCAATCCACTGGGAAAACGTTTGTGCCGTCCGCGCGCGGGGGCGGCCTTTGTGCGTTTCCCATTTTCCCGCAGAGGCTCCCCAGAGGGATTCACCCAACCCAGGGACAACGTCCGCCGTTGTCACTGTAGGGGAAGGTCGCCGAAGCGTTTCGGCAGCCGCGGAGTACTGACCCCGTCGACAGGAAGAAAGGAAAACAGACGGGCCAGCGAAGACTCGGTTAGGAACTCGCACGGGACTGGCTGCTTCTTGTAGAATGGGAGTTGAGTCGCCGCGTGGGAACAGTGTGACTTCTCGAGAAGCTTCCTTCCCGCCGAAACTTGGCCTCGGAGGGACGACCCTTTCTCTGAGCAACTACCGGTCAAAAGAAATTATCGGAAAGAGGTGGGGGTGCTGCGGGACGCGATTATATATAGGTGCCCGGTGTCGGGCTGTAGGCTGCGCAGCTGAGACGCGTTGTAGAAAATTTCACTGCAGTTTGCGGCGAACTATGGGAGTTCGAGTGTGTTATTTGTGGGGATTAGTAAAAGTAATGTGCGGATTGCTTTCGGCGCAATGTTATTCATCATCATCATTCTAATCATCATCATCATCAGCCTGGTTGTGTCTACGGCAGGTGGAAGGCCTGTGCCAAATATCTCCAGCCACGTACGTCTATCGAATGCTGGCTCAGCCACTCTTTGCCCCTGAATTTCCGTAGTTAATCCCTTCATCGAGTCCTTCCCGACACCTATTGTGTTTACGGTCCATTTTCAGCCATTTCGTTAAACGGACGGTACACCTGTTGATCCTTCTTGCGCGGGACGTGTTCACAACGTCATTAGATCTATATAAATGTTATCTCGGCTCACCCTTGGAGGTTGGACCTGCAGGGAAATAAGGCGGTAACAACCTCGGAACATGTTACTCTTAAAACTGAAAAGGTCTGCGCTAGCATTGGCACATTGGTGACGCGAATGCCGTAACTGCCGCAGTTCATCTAAGGAAACCGAAAGCACACGCCAATAAGTTCAATTCCCCTCGCGGATACGTGCTCCTGAATCCGGGCTCCGCGAGGGGAATTGATGATGATGATGTTTGCGCCATTAAACTCCAAACATCATCATCATCAATTCCCCTCGCGGAGCCCGGATTCAGGAGCACGTACCCAAGAAGAAATGTGCAGACGGGGAAAAAACTAACTAACGTACAATACGAATGCACTAAAGGGGTAAAGTGCATTTATTTCCGGAGAAAATAGAGCCCTACATGTTTTTATTTATCTGTAACTGGCTGTTCGTCAAAAGCGTATACTCCCGTCTTATTTTTAAGGCCACATTATGTAGCTTTTTTGTTGTGAACATAATCCCTTGCTGTATTCCTGAAGCCGACTCAGCTAGCGTAACAGTTGCTGCAGGCAGTCTCTACCCCATTCCCTTTGCCCCGACGTAATATTGTGTTGTTTCCCAGTTATTCACTACCGCTCAATTCCTTTTTTTTAAAAGCGAAGCTTTGCTACTTTCGTTGAGCGGTTTCGCCGGGGATGCGCAAGTTCACCTTTTGACCGGAGACACACCCCTCAAAGCGCATCGCGTGTTTCGCCGGGCCCGCTTTTGGCGCTGCGCACAAGGCCCCGTTTTCAGTCGTTCTGCTTAACCATGAGCGGCGCGGCCGCGGCTGTTGCGGCCGATCAGCTGATCGGCAGCCGACCACCCCCGCAGCGTCCCACGCATGCGCCTCTGGGTCGTCTCGGGCTACGTGACTCGTCTTGCGCCGCGTTCGCCGAGAATGAAAGCGAGGCCGGTCCTCCTGTGAGCGTTGCACGGTACCGAACAGCTTTGAGCCGGGGTCGGCAATACAGCTACATCAGAGGTTGACCAAGCGAAACCAAGACTCAGCCAGACTAGGCCAAGCTTTTGCTTGGCATGGCCCAGGTTCTAACAGCCCGTTCATGCACCACCTAGCGACTATATGCGCCAACGCAATCGTTCGCGTAACAGGCGCTCCGCTAGCTTTCCTAAAATCATTCCTCAGTGCAGTAGAATCAGTGATGTGCATTGACCCAGGGTTCGGAGCGGGGAATAGGCGTAGCAACAGTGCGAATGAGGTTTCGTTTACACGGTCAGGGGGAAGGCGACGTGATCGCTAACGAGCAGCCATTGCCGCGGCCCGTACACCGCGCACGGAGCGCAAGCAACGGAGAGCGTGCGCCGTGTATGCAGTGCTCGAACGTCGATCGACGGCAGGGGGATCGTCCTTCGCTCGCACTCTCGGCCAATGGCTGAGCACACTTGGGGGCCCGCATGCGCGGGCAGGGATTTGCAGGCCAGCGCGCTTCGATTCTCCCCACTGGCCCGGGGCTCATTAGGAGCGTGCACCTCGCTGCTCGATCCCGCCTGGCTGAGGGCCCCGAAAGCGCCGACGTCGAGGCGAGAATTCGGAACGAGCTCCCAGTCACCCGCCGCCGTGGCTGTAATGAATGGCCAGAAAGGGCGAACCTGTATTATATAGCGCGTACCCGTGGTCGCCGTCGTGGTTCCACGCCCTTTGGCGCTGCTTCATTCAGTTAGTAAGATGGCGTACGCACATTTTTCCCTTCGCTTATTGTAAGTCGTGGTGCATCGCTGACTGCAGCAGCGGGCTGCCAGTGAAGCGTAGGTGGGGTTAATAAAAAGTTATGAAGTGGGAACAAACGGCAACGGTTGGAAAGCGGTTCGCGGTAGGGCTGTTTTGTCTCGACAGTTTATTAAGCTCTTCTTTCTAGGTGCTTTCTGCACCAATGCGTAATTACTTGTGGTACCAAAACCGGTTGAACATAAGGCGGCGCAGACCTCTTCTCATATTAAGAACAGATCCACTAAAGGTTAGTTTGGGCGGCAAGTGTTTGTATGAAATCTAAACGTGACATCGCACTTCCCCTTGGCTTATTGAGTGCAGTGGTATGCGCTGCGTGTTCCAACGTTAGTGAAGCTTAGAGCCGCCATCAATCTCCGCTATTTCTTCGCGGGAAATATACTCGGAGCGACGGCTTTCCTCGGCGTGAACGCGAAAAGTGACCGCTGGCTTGATTGGCGATAACCTCCTTACAGAAGCTCAGACGTTTATGAAGTGATGTTAGTGCCCTCTTTCAACTTCGTTGTTGAAAGATGGATATCGATAGCTTCCTCAGGCCAGGATTCTCGACGTCAGGCTTTTCGCTATTGTACACTCCGTGCGCGTGTGGGAGCAGGGACAGCTCGTCTGCGCTTCTGCGTGCAGTCTTGCAAAGCCACTTGAATCACAGCGTTTCTCACTTACCGAAAATTGCAGCGATAAATCATGACTAAGGTGATTGGGCCCCTTGAGTTGGTAACTGTTCAAGCAGTCTTTACAGCCAAGAACCAACGTGGTTACGGCCTTGTCGCGCTGATTTCGTTTCACTGTTCGTTCAGCTTCTATACGTAAAATTGTCTTGGTTGCAGCCGCGAGCGCCTTTGCCTTGGAAACTCTTGTTGTCCCAGGTGGTGCCTTTGTCGTCACACATTTATCGCAAAATGCACCCGCAGAAAACGTCTGCTACCTAATGTTCATTGCCCAGAATGTACAATCAACAGCACAGAAAGAGGCGGTTATAGTTCTTCGGGGTGCTTTATCTATAGGTCCGAGTAGACAGTTCAGAATGTTCTCTCTAATTTCGTTAGTTTGGGACATTTCTTGATATGGCAGATTGGTAGTTTCTTCTTGTGACGTCACAAGGGAGTTAGCAAGGCAGCAGTTCAGGTTATCGTATCAGCAGCTGAATGATGGCGCCAGCATTTTGGTCTTCTTTTAAGCGAAAACTCTACATGAAGTTCGTGCGCTCGTCCGCTCTCCGTACAAACTATACCGAAATGAACAGGCATCACTGGGTCTATTCTCGGCTGGGAATAGACCGAGCTTGCGTTTCACAACTGCAAGGTTCCTAGTTTATCTCGCCGTGACACCTTCGCTGTCCGAAGGTTCCTTTCTTGTGCAACGCATTTCTGTCACGTCGGCGCGGTGTCGTCTGTTTTAAATGCCGTCGAACTTTTGGCAGTTCTCCCCGCTGAAAGCTGTTCTTTGCCTACCATGTGCTATTCCTTTAAGAACGCAGCTTTCGAAACCCTACACAAATAAGGCGCACATAGTACGTAGGCGATTGGGACCGATTTTCGCGGTTTCGACTGGGGCGGTATTCTCGTAACTGTCCCTTTTGAAAACGTCCCTTTTGCGTCCCTTTCATCGTGACGTACTTCCGGTTAAGCAGTGGACCTTTGATTCAAATACCGTAACTGTTCTTGCAAACGCATTTTAAAGAACTTAAACCGTATCAGAGTATCTTTTATGTGTTTATTGTTCCGCGAGCGAACCAACAATAAGGCGACGAAAAATCGTCTGCTCCAAATCGTCGGCTCCGAGTAGCCACGGCTCATAGCTCCGCCGTGCTTGCATAGCGTCACATCCGGGTGTTCGCTGTTCGCCAATCAGGACTCGCTCAAAAGGGACACTTTTGAAAGGGACACAAAAGGGACAAAACACGGGAATACCGCCCCTGGTCTGAGGTCTGGCGCTATCTTGTTTCTAGCGTGGAAGCAGAGGTATTCTTCAGAATCTGTGCGCTTTTTTATGTCGAATCATTCTTAAACAGCAAGCACGTGTCTGCACAATTCACTTCTTCGCCACCTGATTCAATCTCATAAGATCGTGCTCGCACAAAGTCGCTGAGGATTTCGATATCGTTGCT
The DNA here is from genome assembly GCF_048455015.1 of Haemaphysalis longicornis. Lineage (NCBI taxonomy): Eukaryota > Metazoa > Arthropoda > Arachnida > Ixodida > Ixodidae > Haemaphysalis > Haemaphysalis longicornis. Next base: position 1,130,586 of record NW_027526415.1, on the reverse strand, counting down.
TATCGGATTCCGCTATGGGGGCTTCGAGACGCGGGCCCTGTGCAGATTCAGGTAGGGAGTTTGTATACCGCACATTACCCGGCTCTCGGCGCAGACGAACTGACCGCTTGAATGTTTTGGAAAGAAGAGTAAAAAAGTAAAAACCTTAAGGACCTCAAGTATAGACGAAGAGAATCTTTTCCTGATGTCATTTGTCGGGAAGAATACCCAAGGCCCTGGCAGGCATCAATTCAGGGTTGTAGAGGGCGTTCCCGAAATCTCACGAGTGAAATCGAGGGAATCGAATGTAAGAGAGGCCTGCGGATAGCGTAAGGAAAGAGGAATCGCAGTCGTGCGGTCTGCCCGCACAAAATATACTCAAGCTCCGAGTCCGCTTATAAAAGTGAGGCTTTTGCATGAAATAAAAAGAAAAAGAGAGAGAAAGCTTTGCTTTACAAAGATTAAACGTTGTTGGGGGGATTGTCGTGAAGGGATCGCGAGCGCGGAATTAAAGGGGAAGGGTGGGGGGCACCGCCGCGAACTATTTTTGTTCTCCTATCGCGTTCTCCAGTTTGTGTGTGTGTGGGTGTGTGGGTGCGTTGCATGAAAGCCCGGCACACAAACTTAAACCAGGTAGAAAAAAAAAAACATTTTACTGATTTTTTTTTTTTTACGTTTTCGGTAGGGCTGGGGCATTTTTTCCGCAACTGCATTTCCTTCATAAAGCGCGCGCACAAATTCTCGCGCTGAGCGGAGCTTACCGTCGGGCTGCTGCTTCGCGAACTGAAGATTTCGACGAACAAACGAAGTTTGGCAGTGGCAGCGACGGCAAAAAAAAAAAAAAGAAGAAACAGAAGGAAATGAACGAAGAAATGGAAAGAGTGTCGTAGGGTCATGAAAATCAGTAAGGGGATAAGCATGAAAAAAAGAAATAGCATGGTGAGAGACTAAAAAAATAAACAAAAAAAAAAAGGTGGAAGCGTGCTTTCTCGCGAACATTTCCGCATGGCAGCCGCCTGAGACTTTCATGTTTCTTTTAATTCAACATGGTTGTTGGTGCTTGGCGGTATTTTTGAGCCGCTTAGATTTCGCTGTTTTTGCTGCAGGAGGCGCTTTTATGGCTGTTCCGGCCTGTACCCGCGGCCCGCGATATATTTGGCATGGAAAACTTGGACACTGAGAGAAGAGACGTGAAAGAGGGACAAGAAACCGCTCACGCGTGCTTTTTGAGCGTTCGTGGAGATGATGTCCTTGTAATCTCCATGAGCCTACCGGAGATGTCATATCAGCCCTGGCTGAGCTTTGAGCCGTGAACTTGCGCTGCAGAGGCCTTTGGTTTCCCGCTCCTATTTTTTGTTGGGCTAGTTGTCGTGTAGGAGCTAGAATGAGGGCATGAGTGTCGTTCCAAAGAGAAACGCCTACGTAGAGTCTGCCTTTTTGCAGCACAGATATGTTCCTGGGGACAGTCTAACTGCAAGGCAAATCGCTAGCAGCAATTTAGTAATTAACAAAAATAGTTACTATTTCAAGACCAAGCAGGGCGAGTTGGTTGCAGATGTACAGTTTGCGAAAACAGGGCAATTTAAGACGAAGGGCGAGAAATCGTACAGACCAGCGCTGTCTGGCGTGTGTGTTTCGGGGATTGGGGGAGGGGGGGGGGGGGGATAGCGAGGTCATTTGCCCCCCCCCCCCTCCCCCCCCCCCCCATCGTATTTTGACTGATATTTTTGGTAACGGATAAATTGGCAGAAACATTGCGCACTAAGCGTCACGCTTTCAAAGTAGTCCAGATGCGAGTGGCGGTTCCGGATACATCCTGTATTTTTTATTAAAAGCTTGTCCGAAAATTTAAGGTTGGTCACCTTACACTTCGACCTCTTGCTTTATACAGTCGAACCTGGTTATTACGAACACTGTTATAGCGAATTATCGGCTTTCGCGAACTAAATACGAACTTTGGTTTTCCACGCTTCATTTCAGTGACATTTATTCTTTTTGTAACGAAACCGAAACTGCGAGAGCCGCGCGTGATATCGGCTAACTATGAAATGTTTGGTTCGCGCGAGGCTTGAAACTGGACAGCTGCATAAAAGCGCACAATAAAAAAATAGAAGATAACACAGCATTTATTAATATTTTGTAAAACTACAGAGTACAGAAGGCCTTTTCGTACATGCGCACTGTGAAAAAGCTCATCTTGCAGTGCTGTGAAAAGCCGCCAGACGAAGATCACATCTTTCTTCACATCACATCGCATTACAACACAGGTCGGTTTTCTCAAACGAACTTTGTTCTGTTGTAACTTCACGTTATCAGGTCCCCGTACATTTAGTTTTAAAAGCGAAAATGAGACAGGTAAGGATTATTTCGTTTATAGCAGCTTCGAATCGTAGAATAATGCGTTTTAGTATCTGCGTTTAGGGCGCGCGAGTTGGAGTGCCGATTTGTTGGAGCCGATTTTTTACCTCAAACGAACTTTGTTCTGTTGTAACTTCACGTTATCAGGTCCCCGTACATTTAGTTCTAAAAGCGAAAATGAGACAGGTAAGGATTATTTCGTTTAAAGCGGCTTCGAAGCGTAGAATAATGCATTTTAGTATCTGCGTTTAGGGCGCGCGAGTTGGAGTGCCGATTTGTTTTAGCCGATTTTTTACCTCTACTGTTACAACCAATATCGGACATAACCAACTAATTTACGGCCCCGATAGTACTTCATTCTAAGAAAGTTCGATGTACCTGGTTGGAAATAGGTATTTGAAAAATCGTTTAGTCACGGATGAGGCACAAAATTACACCGTCGGTTTTAACGCGAGTGTTTTATTCCCGGATACACGAAGATTTCGCGGACGTCATATCCGTCACGGAAGTGACGCCAGTACAGCGAAGGAAGCGGCCTGTAAAGGGGGCACCCCTGCACACAAGGTCTTCCTGCGGGGAAGCAACCTTTAGAACTAAAGGGTGCGTTACACTTAGGGTTGTTCGTTTTCAGGCTTTATTTTTTAACAGGAAAGTGTTTTTATGCCGCGATACCCCAAGATTCCACTGACGTCATATCCGCAACGGAAATGGCGCCAGTACACCGTTGCCGAGGCAACCCGCCAGCAGGACGTCGCTCGCCAAGAACACCCACAAGACAGCCGCTGACCCGCAAATCATGCTCAGCTGCATATTTCGCTGCACATTTCACTTTCGTGTTTTACTGATTCCTGTGACTGAGTAATCAACCACAGTTTTTTATGGTTTATTCGCGTTCGGGCTGTAAATTTCGCACATCGAAAATTTCGCGCCCCCTCTCTTGCTGTGCGGGAGAATAACGGAAATTATTGCAGCTGAGATACCCATTAGTATCATCTTGCGCTGAGCGTCGCTACAACGGCGTCTTCGCTTTAACCACATGCGGCGTGTAATCGCAGTGTTTCTCCTTAATGCGCGCTCGCGCGCGCGCTAATACGAAACGACAAGCAGCAACAAAAGGTGCTCTCAGGTGTCTCGCCGCCCTTCTCCGGTGCGGCCGGTGTAAGCGCTGCACACATGAATAGAGCGGAGGAGCCTTTTACTTAACACTCTGTCACCTCGTCTTGATAATGAGGAGCTTGATGGCGCGTGACGTTAAAGGGGGCGGCGAAGCGTGGCGCGCCTCTCTGCATGGCCAGGACTCGAAGATGGTCGTCCGTGAGTCCTTAGCATCCCTAATGCGAAACAAAAGCGCATACGTTACAGACTGACTTTTAAGGCGCTCCATAAGCGGCCCTCCGGGGCGGACAAGGGCGCTCTCGCCGGGCTTTCCGCGTCGTCGTTGCGGCTCGCATCCTCCCTCGCGGGCGTGCCTCCCGGCGCGTCCTCGGCGAAAGTGCACGCTCGGATGGCGCCCTTTGGGAGGAGCGCTCGAGCGGGCATCGGCGGCACGCGACAAGCGGGCTGGGCCTGCCTGGAGTGAAGGACACTGCGCTGCCCGGCAGCCGCGGGGCTTTCCGCTGCTCATCTGCCTTCCTCCCCTTTCTGTCGTCGTCCGCCGGTTCCGCTCGAGATTTATTTCCGGTCACTCATCTTTCCAGGCCGACGTCGCCGCCACTCGCCCGGCAATGACATGGGTTCGCCGGCCCGACGAGTTACGTACGCGGACTTGCATGCGTCGTCTCACGCGGGGAGCTTCGCGTGGGTTTGTGGACAATGTTGGCTTGCTTTCTGCTTTTTCGGTGCTGGCCGTGTGGCTCCTGAGAGATGCCGTTGCGGGCGGAATGCGGGGAAAAGGTTCTGCGAAGGGGGGTAAGTGGAGGGGCAATTTTCGCGACCGCCAGAAGTATCTCCTTGGAGAAGAAGTGCCAGGCAGGCAAGTTGGTAGACTGACATGGGGGTGACGAAATTGCCTGAAACGAAGACTCGAGACGTGGAAAACACCCCACAAGCACTTAATCTCATCGGGCCTTTACCAGAAAAAATTGTCATTAATGGAGCAGTAAAACTTGGCGCATAAACTGAACGGCTGCTGTAATACATGTGGCGATGTCAATGCGTTGACCCGTGCGAGGGGGGGTATCATAAATACGTCAGCATTATGTTACATTACATCGGGCTGAAAACCTGCAGCAAATAAACCACGGAAATCGCTAACATATATGAGTGTTGATCCAGACGACATGTTCTGTTTATTACCTTATTGTAAAGTTGCGGTACGTGCAAGAGCATGTATTCCTAGTTTGGCGCCATTTTTTTGGGTCACTTTTTTTTAGCAGTGAAGCTGTTGAAGAAATCTTAATTTTTCATGTCCGCAGTTAAAAGAATACTCCCTAGGAAGAATACTTCCTACCTTGCTTCAGTTTGAAAAAAAAAAGAGAGAAAAACGGCATAAGAGAAAAACGGCAGTTGTATGTAAACATTCTCGCTGACGCGGCCACACACGTGAAAAGTTCGGTTAAGGAGAAACGTGCGTGTACACGCAGTCGCCGCTTTCTCACTCGTGCTATTTTATTTGTTGATAGCCTTTCCAACACCAAACCAACCAAAGATATTCCGAGGCGAGCGTAGAGCTGGCGCAGCCGCGCCACATTGCCCTCATCATGTTGATGGAAGAGCGAAAAACAGGAAAGAGGGGAAAAAAAAAAAAAGGACATCGTGTAGCGTTCAGAAACAAGAATGTCAGGGAAAGAAAAAGACGAACGGCTATAGGTTCGATCGGCCGTCGTCGGCTGAAAGTTTCGACAGATCCCGAGGAATGCTCATAGCCGTCGAGGTATGTAGTCCGCGGCGGCATGGCTGGTGGGCCCAGCGAAGCGATAAAAAAAAAAAGGAACCCGCCATGTATGTACGCCGTACACGACAACGACCCGGAAAGGAAGGGGAACGCAGGGAGGCAGTTGGCAGCAGAGGGAAGAAGTGGGGTGAGGTGAAGGGCTATGGCGTACAGCCTCGCTTCTTTTTGTCTTTTTTTTCTTTCTCTGCATCGCGCACTTTCCTGCACTTTATTTCCCCGCTACGGAAGACGCATTGGTTGATCTTCACGCACGTGGGGTCGACAGACGTATCGATGTCTCGCGCATCGATCTCTTTGGAGTGCGCCGCCAAGACGAAGAGGAGGGAAAGGTGGTAGTGACGTGGTAACTTCACCGTGGTACGAACCGTACAAAAAATATACGGGGATACAGACTGCACTCGTTGGAGAGAAAGGCGAGGAGTTGCCGATGTGTCTGTAGTGGAGAAACAAGAATAGAGAGTCTTGGATCGCGATGTTCGAGAAGTGAAAAGAATGGACAAAAAACAAGAAACTGCTGAATGACTGAAAATGGAAATGCATGGGTGGAGGGAAGCTGGGGCCGAGGAAGAGAGGCTGGAGGAAGGGTCTGCGTCTCTGTCGGAGACTGATGATCAGAATTGCGCTCTCGCGCAGAAGAGGACCGCACTGTAGAGGCGAGCGTGAAACTCGCGAGGCAAATACTGGCGCCTCAGGCAAGGATATAAAAAAAAATAGAAAAAAAAAGTGTGTGGAGTAATAAACGGGGAGCAAATTATTAAAACGCGGCTGGTAAGAATAAAGAGCCGACACTGATAGTTTTATGGAAGTAGAAAAATAAAAGCGTCTCTAACGCGTCTACCCTTTCTCCTTGTTTGGTACAGGAAAGAAAGAAAAAAATCCCGGGCCACCTTCACTAACGTGACATCTGGGGAGGGGCGAAGCATGCAGTGTATAAGTGTATCCTTGGCGCCTTGTCGTTTTTGCCAACGGAGATGAAACCGTTGGGGGGTGAAAGTTTACAGCTTTGCTGTAAAAGTCTGTCTTTGAAGCACGAAGCCCCGTAGCGCGAGGCGTAAACGAGTGTCCCGGTGTTTTTTAGTACCCGTTACGTTCTAGTTCGAGGCGTAAACGAATTTCCCCGGTGTTTTATTTTGGTACCGTGACTACATGAGACGACGATTACGACGACGGCAGGAGACGCCAACTGCCCCAGCCCCTAAGGGGCTTCGTCCCTAAAAAAGCAAAAAAAAAAAAAAAAGCAACGGTATAGGCGGAGGAAAGAGAGAATAAGTGGCATAACTGTTCTCTTAAAAAAGTGGGCCAGCCGAGGCCGCTGCATCGGACGAACAAGTGGCCCGAAAAAGGCCCTGCCAGAAGCTGAGGTACGAAAATAGAAGTTGAGTTGCTGTAAAGGTGAAAAACAAAAGAACGAAGGACAAGGGAAAAGCGAACGGGAACGCGTCGGGGTTCGAGCGGAAATAGGATAAGTTTTGAAATTCGGGAGCTTGAAAAAAAATATATATATACCTATATAGCCGGAGAAGAAGCTGATGAGCTACGACGATGTCGGCCTTGTTTTCAAGGGAGTGTAAAATCATAGGAAATAAAAGGGTAACGCCACAAAAGTGGCGAAAAGACGGTTAGGATGCAGCGGAGGGAAAAACAGGCAAAAAAGGCCTCCGAAATGGCGAGGCGGAAGGTGAGGGCAAATCGGTAATCTATAAAGAGCCGCCGCGAAGCAGTGACGTGCGGCGGTTCTTCAGAGGGCTGCCTCCGCATGGCTCCCACGGTATACCGTCTCTCTACCGCGACGAAATCTAATTGCGCCAAACAGGGTCGGAGAAGATAATGGGAAACTCCAGGGGTGGAGGGTGGTGGAACGCAATTTATTGGCCTTTTCAACAGGGAAAGAGGAGTAGAGGAGAGGAGGCCCAGACGCCGACTTCGAAAAATCCGAGTACCGTGGACGCGCCCGCCGCTCTGCCGACCAACATAAGCTGATCGCCGCGTGAGGAACTGTCCAGAATCAGCCTCCAAAGCCTCGGAGAGGGAGCAGCGGTGAAGGTGGTTATATTAGATGTGGTGCAACCGGTACTTTCGACCTGTCAGGGTAGTGCTACTCATATATGTATTACATCTCTCAAAAATCAGTTCACATCACTTGGCGATGCCGAGTAGCTGATTTCAGTTTGAGTTGGCACCGCGTGTGTATACAGCACCGTGGTTTCGCCAACCAAATTTGGCCAGATATTTCAGGCATTTTCTGTTTTGGGTAGAAGGCTGTGCTCCCGTCGTTAATTTTCACATTGTCATCTGTTGTGAGATTTCTTCCCTCCTCCATTCCTTTTTTTCTTCCTTTCCTACTATTCGTTGCAAACCGCCTTGTGATCCCTCGTCGCCCGGACCTGCGTGCCCACGTCTGCGTGCATGTACGTGCGTTTGCTGTTCTTCTTTCCTTGATTTTCCTTTCTTGACTTGTATTGCTCCCAGGCTGGTGACTGTAGCACTAAGCAACTTTTTGAGTCGATACCCCTTTTTTTCATGCGGCTCTGTCTTATACCGGTGTACGTGCAGGTCTACCTAAGCTCGCTCTCGCTGCTTTATGTACACCCGGCGGCAAAGCAAGCCGGGGCAAACGAGCTCGTGCAAAATGCATCGCCGCGCCATCTGACGCTGCGCGTCTGGTGTCGGGACATGGATGTGCGCCTTCGCATCTAACCACGCTCCATCACTTCTCTTTTCTTTCGCTTCAAGCGGCAGCGCTCATCCCATTCAGTGTTTTGCGCTAGGGCCCGCACACAAGGATAGAGCAGCACAACACACACGCTAGGACTAGCAACAGTTGAATGGATGAAACTGCGAAGGAAAAAACAACATCAGCATCGCTACTTTTCCAAATAGCCGGCTTCTTTGCCTGATATCATCAATGAGGGCACACTCAGACACTGATTATGGACCGTGCTTTCGCATTTGATATGCCTCAATCAGCTCCATCTTGCACTTTGTGGCTCCCCTACCAATAATCTCAGTTTTGTGAAAGAAGGGGGTGCATCCACAACCTCGGAAATGAACAGGCAAGTTTGCTTCTTCGGTTGCTTGTCGGCGCGTGCAAGCGAGACACGTTCAGCAAAGCAAAGGCTGATTGCCGTCGTTCTTCAAAGTGTGTTCATAAAGCGGCACTGCGGGGATATTTTTGACGAGAGATGAGGAAAGATAAAGAATGAAGGCTGCGAACTGAAGAATAACTGCAAATTGATGGCCCTGCTGCAGTGTGAGTTACTCGCACTCAGTACCAGGCCGACTGTCTCCTCAGTATTCCACACGCGTACCCTTCGATCTGACGATGTTCTGGCGATGTTTTCGGCGAGAACATCTTGAGAGGAATCGAGATTAGGAGGCACTTTTCGCGACTCTAGCCGCTTACTGATCAGTCGACAAATACTTGGGGAGACACGACATGTGCTTGGGTGGGGGTTCTAAATTGTCTACTCACAGCAGAAGCATTGTCCGAATTCGCTTGTGTAATGACGGAATCATTTGTGCGGACCATTCCCAGCAGTTATATATAGGCGTGCTGCTCCATTTTCTTCCGTTCCCGCCGGGTATGTTCGAGTTTTTCAAAGAAGCTGGCACTGGTTTTGGAGGAGTATCACTGCCGAAAAACGAAAGAATAAAAAAAGAAGTGGTTTGTTGAGTGACCAAGAAACGCTCAAAGTACCCGGTTTAATGGGGCAAAAATTGGGTTAGGAAATAGGGAAGCGAGTAAGAAATTGTGTATATTCACCTGGACAACACTTCGAATTTAAAAGAAAAGGTTAAGTGCAGCCTGTCTATTTCGTTGTTTTGCGAGCAGACTTTTTGAGATAGTATTGAACTTTTCTGCGCAGTGCGAGCTCTTAAAAAAGCATCCTTTAACCCGCCTCCTCCCCCAACCCTAGAACCCGCCTCTCCTCTATGAAAGGCTTCTCCCTCTTCTCTCTCTCTCTCTCTCTTCTCTCTCTCTCTCTCTCTCTCTCTTGTTGAGGAGAGTAATGGGAGCGACGCGAGTTCTCAGCCTGCGTGCGAGTGCGGTAGGGCGTGCGAGCTTGCTCGGATACACGGACTCTTCGAAGTCATATCGCTTGCAACTGCAGCAACCAATAACAACGAGCGCATTCTGTAGTCGGACATAATCGCTTTGAAGGGGCCATGAAGACAAAATAGAAGTTTGGTTCATTTGAAAGATTGCCTCATCAAATAACACTGACACCACTTTCAACGCGAACATCACTAAAATAAACTGTATATAGGGGAAAACAAAGTAGCCATGCGACACCCTAGCTGCTTTTCCGCAATGAACTCATGGCGTATTATAGGCAGCTCATTGCGATTGGCTGAGGCCGGAAAAATTCGATGTCGAATAAACATGGGTTATAGAACGAATACGCAGGAAGAACTAGTTGCGCTTATTATTACGCCACATTCTTTTTCAAGCGGTATGAATGGTTGGGTAGACAATGAAAATTACGAACGAACACGTAAACAGAAGCGCCAATGCGTACGACGCGCATTATGCCGGCCGACTCTGCACAGCCGTCGCGCTTGCTGGGCCTGTCTGACACGACACTGGCCAACTGCATTAGCGACATCGCTACTTACGTGACCGTGTTTATCTAGCATACCCAATCTCTCACGAGCGATTACTAACAACCGTAACAAAAGTAATTCAGATGCAAATCCTGTCAAAAACAGGGCATGTGCGGACAGCGGTCTCTGAGCGGTATTGTGGCGCCACCTATGAAGGCGGGCAGTAAAGAAAAGGGAACCCAGCACACCTTTCGCCGTACGAAGCATCCTTAGCCAACACACTAATTTCCGTTTCAGGTACCCTCCCTGAGCACGTCATCGGTGACGCCTTAAGACACTTAATTTTGCGGGAAGATTAAAATTTTGGGTTAAAATGCTTAATTTCTCACATAATAAATCCTCGTTTGCTGCCGGGCAAACGGTGGGAGCACTATAAAACACCAAATCTTTCGAAAAAGATAAACAAAACTTGTATGTCGTATCTATGGCCCCTTTAAGGTAATTTTTGAGCGTGCATGTGAGCGCGTGCATGCCTGCTCGAGTTCTCTGTATTACGCGAGTACCAGCGCCAGAATGCTTTCTGCTCCCGGTTAGGATCAGCATAACTTAGAGGAGTTGACATTAAGTGTTTGCAAAAGAAATGGTAGGGTCGAGGGGCCAACAATACCAACGAACGTACCGCGCTTTGCTGTATGTCAATTACATAAAGGATCGGGCTTGTTGTTAGAAGGGTCGGGAAAAGAGAAAACGTACATGAGCCCTCCGATCGTTCTGAGGAGCCGCAACTTCTTTCTCTTATTGCTCAAACCTCCCCCTTCCCCTCTCACCCCAGAACATGCAGTCTCAATACCCAGATCGTTAAGTAGCGCTTGAAACGGGACGACAGCAGAGAAGACACACACGACGACGCTATCGGCGCTATCTTCTCTGCTGTCGTCACGTTTGAAGCGCTACTTTTAACGATGTATCAACACCAACTAGCCTAACTATTGATTTTACTCAATTCCCAGAACCTTTTTCTACACTTACGGTAAAATCAGCCTGAGCGGTAGTGGGCGTGGAAGATAGATGAAAATAGTAAATAATTAATAATACAGCTGCATCCGGCGTTTGTAGGCGGAGCGAGCACCAGAAGTAGATAGGATGTAATTCCTTCATCTCTAAGCCCTGAAATCTGCGAAACGAGTGGAGTTAAGTAAAGCTCCGAGGTAACCAAAATGCCATAAATCTCGAAGCACGAGTCGCACATTGCAAAACTTTGGCGGATGCAGGCACCCTGCCACTCAGCTCCTTTTGTAACTAAATTGCGAACCGGAAGCTCGTTATCTAGAAAGCACTACATCAAATACCAGGGGCCGTTCTTGCCGCACGAGCCTTTGTTTTTTTTCTTTCTTTTTTTTAGAAGCGCAGATGAATTATTTTGTCTGTACAAACGTGCCTCATCTGACGGGGCGTAAACTAAGGTGCACGTATGTCTGTGCTTTACATAGGTGGTCGACCGAGCATTCCTTTACAGAACAGTCTATTACAGAACAGTCTATCATGCTCTCGGTGTAAATCCGCCAGTAGTCGAAGATTCACCAAGGCTAGTTGGGGACGCTACGGCTGCAAAGGCACTCGATACCTGCGCTACGAATCCCGTCGGACGTTCGCGTCGCTCGCTCCACTTACCCCCGGCGGCGTGCCGTGCGTGCCGGCGAACCGCGCAACCGGAGAGAAGCACGCCAAAGGAACGCCGCCGTCCCGTTCCTTTATTGGGCGGAACTTCGCTGCAGCCGAGAGGCAATTTCGCTGCCTAAAGTGATCTCTCGAAGTGCCTACGAAGTTTCTTGATTCATGAGAGGCGGCTTATTTTGTTACGTTAAAGGACACGGGGAAATTTATCATGTCGGTAGAGCGGGAGGTGGGGAGGGGGTGTAAGTTTCCCTGCCGAAAAAATAAAGAAGTTGGAGTGCAATGATAGCATGGCCTGCCCGCTGGGGTCGTTAAAGCTTCACGTTTAGAGATTTACAATGTCTGCCAGAACTATGCCGCCGCACACTCCAGCAGTTGCCAGGGCCATCCAAACCTCCTCACCGACTACTATAAATTTAAAGACAGACAGGCAGACTATGAGGGAGATGAAGAGAGGAAAGAAAGGACGACGGACGGGAACTATATAGGGCAACCCAAGTCCCGGGTGCGCCGTCATAGACTGTCTTCCGCTATCTTGGCGTTTGAAGAACACACGCGAAAATTCGAAAATAGCCGGCGTGTTTCGATTTTCGTTTCGCCAGGAGCGTTTAAAGTTACCCTGCAACACTTTTCTCAACTTTTTTTTGAAATCTTAAATGCTTGAAGAACGTAGTCGCCCAACACACCCACTACTTAGATTAGGGGATCGCAAAGTACCTCAGCCAAAAATTACTGCTCGCTCAAGAGGTTTTGCTCTCTTTCCCGGTCTTGACGTTTTTTGACGGCTCGAATTACGTCACTAAGGCCACGTAGCGGCTGTTGGCCGGTTTTCCTTCAGTTGCAGCAGTGAACGCTCTTCGATAGCTACTTAAAAAAAATCCACAAAAACAAAGCAGAAATGGAAGGCGTATCTGGTGCGACGAGCAAATCACGCAGTGCCGCTCTGTGCTGGCGATAACTGTAGCTGTCGCAGTGGTTCCGGACGCGCAGGAAATAGTGGAAACGCGTATCGAAAGTGTTGCAGGGTCCATTTAAGGACAGTTTATAGTCAGGCGTACGGCTACGACACGTCAGCGTAAGTACAGCCCTCTACATACGGGTTACTCAGCATTGCCGACACATCGGCGTCCGGCGGGGTGCCCCGGCTTCAACAGGTGCGAGATGCGGCATGCACCATTCCGGGCCACGCGGGCGGTTCCGCCTCCTTTATGTGACGACTGGCTGTGCTGACTAGGAAACGCATATACGCTTCCGGGCCGGTGCCTGCTGCAGATTGTAGCTTGTTCGCTGTTTCGCTTCATGCAGGAAATCTTAATATGGCATAATGTGCGCGAGACAATGCTGGGAGCCTTTATAAGCACTTTTCAAATCACGTCTCGGAGAGAGAGAGAGAGAGAGAGAGACAACTTTATTTTTGTCCAGTTGTTTGTAAGGAGTCCTCCTTCCTAAACGGCGGCCAGCAGCCCTTGGGCCCTGGCGGCGTTTTCAGCCAACTGGACGGCCCAGAGTTGGTCGTCTGGGTCAGAGCTGAGCAGCACGGTCTCCCACTGCTCGTCATTCGCGATTTTACGGCCTTCTTGGGTCGCCTGAGGACAAGCCCATAGTATATGTGACAGGTCCGCCCGGTCCTTACATAGTGCGCACATGCCTGAATATTGGCCAGGGTAGTAGTGACTGTATGCCACGGGGTTTGGGTAGGTATTCGTTTGGAGGAGACGCCAGACCACCGACTGCCTTTTGTTTAGGGATGGATGAGCGGGAGGATAACGGGCCCGTTCGAATCTGTAATGATTAGTAATTTCCCTGTATGAGACCATGCGGTCTCTTCCCGACCTCAGCGGAGGCTCCTCGGTGGCTCGGCATGCGAGTCCTCGAGCCGTGTTGTGAGCTGCCTCGTTGCCCGGGAGGGAAGAGTGTGCAGGTGCCCATAAAATTTGGACTTTCCTCTGGTCTCGGAAATTTAGCAAAATGCGTCGCGCCTCCGGCGATATGCGCCCTTTAATAAAATTTCGAACTGCCGTTTTCGAGTCACTGATTATGTATTTAGCTGTCGTGGAGGCTATCGCAAGTGCGATGGCGCACTCCTCGGCTGTCTCGGATTTTGCGGTTACGACCGTTCCGCAGCAGGTTAATTTACCTTCACAGTCTACTGCTGTCATTGACATGGCATCACACGTGGCATATTCTGCCGCATCGACGTAGATCACGTCCCTAGAATTTTGAAACCTTTTCTTAATGGCTTTGGCTCGCTCTTGCCGCCTTCCCTCGTTGTGTTCCGGGTGCATGTTCCTTGGCAACGGAAGTATTTTGGCACACTCGCGTATTTCCTGAGGAATGTCCACCTTGGTGCCTTGTTGTGCCGCGTAGTTAATTCCGAGGGAGTAGAGTATGTGTCTTCCCGTTGGGCTGTGTGTAAGTCTTTCGTATTGTGCCACTGTGTGGGCTTCTATAAGCTCTTCCAGCGTATTGTGAATTCCTAGAGCTAGTAATCGTTCGTTAGCCGTACAGGTAGGTAACCCGAGGGCTTGCTTGTATGCCCCTCTGATGATACGCTCGATTTTAGCCTTTTCGGCGACTTGCAAGTTGAGGTACGGAGTAACGTATATAATACGACTGACGACGAAAGCCTGCACTAATCTTATGAGGTTTGCTTCCTTTAATCCGTAATTCCTGTTGGCGATCCTCGAGATGAGTCTCATCGTTTGATGGGCTCTCTGCTCTAGCAACTTGATGGCTTCCCCATTGTGTCCGTTCGACTGCAGTCGGAGCCCGAGGATTCTGATGCTTTTAACGATGGGAATCGGATTCCCGTCCGCAACTAATTTAATGTTTGGGGTTTCAGTGGGGCTTTTCCGTCCTCTACGTGTTGGTTGATAGAGCAGCAGTTCCGATTTTTGTGGCGAACATTTGAGACCTCTGGCGGACACGTAGTGTACGACTGTATTAATGGCCGTCTGTAGCGTTTCTTCAATTAGGCCATCGCTGCCTCCCGTAACCCACAGAGTGACGTCGTCTGCGTATAAACTATGATACAGCCCATCTATCTTGTTGAGTTCTGCGGGTAATCCTAACATTGCAACATTGAAAAGAAATGGAGAGAGGACTGAGCCTTGCGGCGTGCCTCTGCTCCCAAGGTTGATACTCTCTGATTTGACTCCGCCTATAGTTATTTGCGATGAACGTCCGGAGAGGAAGTCTTTGATGTATGCATACGTTCGTTTTCCGACTCCTACGTTTTGTAAATTGTCCAATATGGCTTTGTGCGTGATGCTATCAAAAGCTTTTGTGAGATCTAGGCCAAGTATGGCTTTTATATCTGTCGATTGGGATTCTTTGTCAATTATTTGATGCTTTAATTGTAACATTACGTCCTGGGTGGATAATTTAGGTCTAAACCCTATCATTGTGTGAGGGAATAACCCTTTATCGTCCATGAAGTTGCTTAGTCGGGTTAGGACTACATGCTCCATGAGCTTACCCACGCACGACGTTAGTGAGATTGGTCTTAGATTTTCCAATTGCAGCTTTTTACCTGGTTTCGGTATCATTACGACTTGTGCAGTCTTCCACTGTTGTGGGATGCTGCCCCTCTCCCAACATACGTTTAAGTATTTGGTGAGGGCCTCTATGGATTTGTCATCTAGATTTCTTAAGATTTTATTAGTGATGCCGTCTGGACCGGGTGCGGATTTAGTGCGGAGCTTGTCTAGCACCGCTCGTACTTCCGCTACGGTTATGGGCCTATCTAAGTATTGGTTATCCTCCCCAGTATATGGATGTAGTTGCTCGTTGGGTGTGGTGTCGCCTACATATATCGCTTGTATTTCTTGCAGAAATTCTTTTTCGGTACCCGGATAGGTATGAATGATTTTGCTTAGGTTATGCCTTTGGCTGGTTTTACTGCTTTCCGGATCGAGTAGGTATCTTAAGAGGTTCCATGTTTTAGCTGACCCTATCTGTAACTCCATGCAGTTGCACGTATTTTCCCAGTTTTGTCTGGTTAGCTTATTTGCGTAATCTTCTATTTCCCTATTGAGCAAGGCTAGTCTTCTCCGCAAATTTCGGTTGTGTTTTTGCCCACGAAGGCGTTTCTGTATACTGGATTTTGCTTCCCACATGTGTAGGAGCCTGCTGTCCGCTGTTTTGAGTTCCGCTTCCTCAGGGATGGTTTTTGTGGCCTTTTCTACGCTTTGGTGAAGTTTTGTGGTCCACGATTCTATGTCGTCTATCTCTTCGTGTGTGTCTTGCTCTCTGATTTTGCGAAAGGAGTCCCAGTCTACTATCTTGATTTCTCTGCCCTTCTTTTTGGAAGGACCCGCCCGGATAGTCGTAGCTACGATATAATGATCGCTGCCCAAATTTTCTAGAGTATTGTACCATGTATGATCGGGAATATTTTTAATTAAAGTGAGGTCGGGTGTGGTGTCGTTACACACACTGTTGCCCAATCTGGTGGGAAAAGCGGGGTCCGTTACAAGGGTTAGCCCTTCCTGTTGGGCGTTTAACCATAGATTGCGTCCTTTGATGGTTTCCTTGTTGTAACCCCAAGCGGGATGCGGAGCATTAAAGTCCCCGACCACGATAAGCGCCTGTTTGTTGGCTATGCTTAAGGTTTTGCGGAAGAGCGGTCCGAAACCAGATTTTTGTTTGGGGCTACTGTATACGTTAAGAATATATATGCTGCCTTCGTTTTTCCTAGTTGGAACTATTTCGATTAGGACGTGATCGACGTTCTTTACGCCAGTGTTGTGCTCGATGACGGCTAGATTTCTTTTGACAAGCGTTACGACGGGCGTTTTATCGTCAGAGGCATTACAGCAAGTTTTGTACCCCGATAATTTAGCAGGTCCCCCCGTTTCTTGCAGAGCAATGACGTCTGGAGCCTCCTTTGTGTCTACGAATTGCTGTAGGTTTCCCCGTTTCCGGCGGTACCCTCGACAATTCCATTGCCAAATTTTGTACTCGTTACGCGGAGCCATGTTTGGTGATTTGGCTATCCTGCACTTTGTTAATTTCCGTCATTACGGGTCTGTCGTACGGTTTGGATGTCGTTTTGATTGGACCGATTCCAGCACTTCTCGTTTCCCTTTGAGAATTCTCTAGTATTGTTACTCTAGTGTTCATATCCGCTAGCTGCGCCTGTATGCTAGCGAATTGTTGTTGCATTGTTTGAGTCAGTGCTGCGAACATTCCTTCGACTTTTTTTTCTATTTGCTCCGAGATTACGCTTGCTATGTCAGGTGTTTCTCCGGCTTTTCTTTTTTGAGGTGGCGCCGCGTTTTCCTGCGTACCTTTAGGAGGAATTGTAGCGAGACCTTGCTGAGGCAACTGCGACCCAGCCTGTTTAAGTTTTACGATTTCTTCTTTGAGTTTCTTATTTTCCTCTTTTTGCTTGGTACTTTCACGAATAGCTTGCTCTAAAAGTTGCTTAATCTTGGATAACTCCTGTTCTAGGGCGGACCCGTGTATGCTCGATGTAGCAGTGCTGGAGACCGCGTCTGCCCAGCTCACCTTTGATCTGTTGTCTTCGTCTCTAACGAGGCCCTTCTGCTGGCTGTGGGTGGTTATGTTCCTTCTCCTTGAGCCCGAACGAGATCTGGACTGGGATCGAGACTTTGATCTTGTCTGGGATCTTGACTCGGAGTTCAGTCGAGACTTGGATTTGGATCTCGATCTGTGTCCTGGTTCTTTTCCGCTTGAAGAGAGTCTTGGAAAGGAGTTGGAACGGCTCCGGATGTCTTCGTCATTGGGTTTTGATGGCCCTCGTCTTTCTTTTAGTCTTCCCTGCCGATTCTCTGAATTGAATCTGGTAGATTGCTGCCCATCTTCCTGTCGCTGGCTTCGTTCTTCCTGCTGTTGGCGTTCCCACTGACGTTGTTTTAGGATGTACGGGGTCTTGAAGCGTTCGCGACACTTTTTGTCCCCCGTGAGGTGCCCCTTGCCGCACAAGGAACACTTGGGTTCGCACGGATGATCTTCGGGTGGGTTTTGAATTCCGCACCCGCGGCACTTCCTGTCGTTCGGTGTCGGGCAGACGTCGCTGCGATGACCCAGGCGTCCGCAGGTGTTGCACGTCTCGTATTTCTTGCGATGAAGGAGGCAGCGATATTCGGCGCCCCGATAGTAGACGTAGTGGGGCACTTTCTTTCCCTCAAACACAATGACCACCGAGTCAGTCCGGCCCATACGTCTTGCGTGAAGGATCGTTGGGTTTTGCCTATTCACCAGGCTATTTTCGATGTCTTGGGGCGTGTCATAGTCCGGTATTCCGTGAATGACCCCTTTGGAGGTGTCTTCCGGCGCCGTTATGTAGGCGGCTGTGCTGTAGGTTTGGGATCCAAGCTGAATCGCCTGTATCTGACTGTAGCGCAAGGCATTTTCCTTCTTGGAGGTGCTCACGACCATGGTATTCTGTCTTTGGTTTAGTCGAAGGATATCTTCTTCTGCCTCTTCCTTTGCTACTGTTGCGGCTCGTAGAACGCCGTCCTTGATATACGCGACGGGCAACTGCGCCATGTCGAGCCCGCCTCGCGGGCGGAGAACGACCTTGTAGTCTTCCTCCGGCAGCCGCGGCTGCCGCGGTCTCGGTGTCCATCGCATACCCCGTATGCTTGCGTCTCTTTGCGTCTTCGGGTTCCGCCCGTCTCCTGAGTACTGGGCTCGTTCGCAGTGGCTAGGACACTGCATCGCCCTGCTTCGACGTTCGTGGGCTGCCATCCAGCCCGGCCCATGGTATTCTTCCGGGGAGATCGTCTCCCCCTCGACTTCCACGACGTCCATACTGCGGCTCATATTTCAAAGCGGGCTTTCAGCGGCCGAGCGGGGGCTCGCGCCGCACGTGACACCGCTCTCTGCCCGAGCGCAGCAGAGGATATGTCGTCGTAGGCAAAGTTAGGGTTAGCCGGTTCGCCGGCACGACGGGTAAGAAGCCGTCGTAAAAGTCCAAGTAATGGTCTACTTGCCGAAATTTTGATCTCCACGGAGGGCGGTGACCTTCCGACACTGGTTGCAATAGTCGTTCAGGACGGGTCTGTGCTTTTTTCGCCACGATCATAGAAAATTCACAGAGCCCATGGGAGACACGTTCGAACGGCTCGGCCCCCTAGCGGCGCTCTCTCACGTCTCGGAGCGAGCGCGGATCGCGGCATATGCGGTTTCGTTCGAGCTGTCGCTAGGGGCAATCAATGGCACGTTCCGTGTGGTCGTTTAATTAATTCTTGCGCCGCGTGAGCCTGCGGCGTTTCGTTATTGCGCTCAGTGTATACAAATAGCGTACAACATTACAAACGCAAAAAATAGAAAAGACAATGTTACGCCGCCTGTTCCGTGCGCATAAACTCATGCGCACACGCTGTATACGGCCCTTGGAGAGAAGAACCATTTCGTTTACCTACACCGCTAAGCAAAGTCAAGAAGGTTATTGCATCGCGCGAAAAGAAGGAGCGCCGCAGCGTGGGAGACGCGCACGCTGAATAAAGGGCCACTTTGACGCGGGACGTATACGGCGTTTGCGCAAACGCAGCGAAACTGCTTGGTGTGCGCGCTTTGGCCTGCGGGGTAATTTCCCCCCCGGAAATGGAAGTCGCCAAGGAAAAATCTCCCCAGCGTGGCCCGTTCCGGCGCGTCCGCTGCGGCGGCTTTCATTGCCGTGTTTCTCTTCGACGTCGGGGCGCGATGTCAACGTCACGACGACCATGCCAACCCCCCTCCCCGGGTACATACAGTGCGGTGCACGGGAAACCTGCCCGGTAATTCGGGCCGTCCAGCGTGGCAGAGCGTGTTATGTGGCGTTCCGTGTGCACGATGAAAAGAACAGCGCTCACGATAGCGCAGCATGTTACCATGGAAGGTGGAGACGTCGGAGGAGCCACTTTTGAGGGCTTTTATAGACAAACATAAATATGCCGTTACCCTTTTAATTGGCCTTAAAAACGTTACTACATATTTTCGTTTGTAACTCCAAACTAGGGCCGGGCGTCGGTTAAAAAAGATTTAAGCCGATTAATCGGCAGGTTTTAATCGGTTAATTTATCGATTAATCGGTTGCGTTGGTTTAATAAAAATGATAGAATAATATTTTATAATCAATATAACACTATAATAATAAATAAAATCAATATGCTTCTAGACCTGCAGCTTTTTGTAGTGGTTTCAAGAAAGGGTAAAGGAAAGGAAGTACACTGGGTATATTATTGAGCTCGGCAGGGAGATCAACTGCATACAACCCAGTGTGTGGAAGGGAGTAGAGGGCCAATGAAAGGACAGAGCAGAAAGACTAATAGTTAGGGCTAAGTCAGGCTAGCACAACACAGACGTCCAGACGAGCTGAGCAGATA